>NW_019154110.1:5161935-5416422 GCF_002288905.1 Enhydra lutris kenyoni
AGGTTTGGGAGGGTGCCTGAGTGGCTCAGTAGGTTGGGCAGCTGACTCTTGATTTCTGACTAAGTCATCATCTTGGGGTCCTGGGACAGAACGCCCTGTTGGGCTCTGTGGTCAGCTGGGAGACTGCTTGAGGATTCTCTCTCCCTCAGGCCCTCCCCAGGCATGCTTGCTCTCTCTCTAAAATAAATCTTTAAATAAATTTTTAAATATATTTATTTCTAAATATATATTATCTTTAATTCTAACTATATCTATTTTAGTCTATTTAATCTATATATAATAAAATATATAGATACATTATATCTCTAAATATTTAAATATATTTATATAAAATAAATCTTTAAATACATATTTATAAGTATATTATACTTTTATATCTAAATCTTTAAAAATGTGTGTGTGTTGGTATGTCTCTATCTATACATACAAAAGATTTGGTACAACCTGCAGTTGCAGTTTCAGGCATCTACTAGGGTCCTGGAACATACCATAACCCCTGTGGATAACGGGGGTACTGTATTCATAATGGTATTTAAATTATGCCTCCCGAGGCTGTTAGAACAAAAACAAATTATCACCTCAGAGTATAAACAGTTTACAATATTCTAGGTCCTATTCTGATTTGATTTGTATAGTTTCTTTCCTTGATATTTACAGTTTTTCCATTTATCCACACAGATCACATATTAATCACTTATTCAGAGAAATGGTATTTCTTTCTCTCTCTTTTTTTTTTTTTTTTTTAAAGATTTTATTTATTTATTTGAGAAAGAGACAATGAGAGAGAGCATGAGCAAGGAGAAGGTCAGAGGGAGAAGCAGACTCCCCATGGAGCTGGGAGCCCGATGCGGGACTCGATCCGGGAACTCCGGGATCATGACCTGAGCCGAAGGCAGTCGTCCAACCAACTGAGCCACCCAGGCGTCCCTCTTTCTCTTTTTTAATATCTGGTTTAATGCTAATTGACTTGGAAATTTCTATAATGTGTTATATAATTAATATAATGGTTAATTAATATGGTTATACTATATTGGTTATGGTTAATGGTTAATTAATATAATGGTAAATAATAAAAACTATGAATCAATTTTTTCAACTGCTACTTTGTTCTATGGTCAACCAATGTCTTATGACTTTTTCATTTATACTTTATCTCCATTTTATCAAATTCTTTAAAGCAGCTACCATCAAATTTAGTATATCATAACCAACTGGTGGGCTTTAGAAAAAGGAACACAAAAACTGAAGCAATTCTATTTCATTAAACTCATGGCAGGGCCTAAAAATTTGTATTTTAACGAGCTCCCAGCTGACTGACTTTTTTTTTTTTTTTTTAAAGATTTTATTTATTTATTTGACAGAGAGACACCAAGAAAGGGAACAGAAGGAGGCAGAGTGGGAGAGGGAGAAGCAGGCTTCCCACTGAGCAGGGAGCCTGATGTGGGGCTTGATCCCAGGACCCTGACATCATGACTTGAGCAGAAGGCAGATGCTTAACGACTTAGCCACCAAGGTGCCCCAGGACTTTGATTTTTAACAAGATTCAAGAACTACTGCATG
This sequence comes from Enhydra lutris kenyoni, assembly GCF_002288905.1. Classification (NCBI taxonomy): domain Eukaryota; kingdom Metazoa; phylum Chordata; class Mammalia; order Carnivora; family Mustelidae; genus Enhydra; species Enhydra lutris. The sequence goes on from NW_019154110.1 coordinate 5,163,496, forward strand.
CATTCATAACTTTAATGTACATAACAATCATCTGGAATTCTTAAAAGTCTTAAAAGGTACACTGATTAACTATGTCTGGGGTGGGGAATTGAGCTTCTGCATTTATACAGCAATCTCCCAGGTGATGCTAGTGGCAGGCCTTTAAGATATGTTGGTATCTTACTTGGTTAAATATTAAATATACTAATAGAGTAAGCATGGGATTTTAATACATTTGGCTTTCCCTTTGGCTAGGGTATAACTTCTTATTTATTCAAACTTCTTTTCTGCTTGCCGTTAAAGCTTTTTTTTCACATACACATAACATTAAGCTACAGTATTTAATGTGTATCACCATAAATAAGTGTACATTTACTGTTTTATAATCTGTTGTTAATAGACTTTTATGAGACTGACGCACTGCCTACTGCTCTAAGAAGGCACTGTTAACATACTTTTAATTTAAAAATTGCAACTTTCCTAGATTCAGTTGTCATGCCTTTGAATTCTTGAGAATTTTCTAGGTATATAACTATCATTGACATTGTTATAACTTAATTTTCTTCTTGCATATATCTATACCTTATTTTGCTCTACCTTTTTAGACTGGCTGACATTCCATAATAGCATTATTTCGGTGATGCCTCTACTTTTTTATTTTGGTTAATGTGGACTTTTAGTTACAAATATATAGGGAAAACCTTTTTAAAGATTTATTTATTTATTTATTTGACAGACAGAGATCACAAGCAGGCAGAGAGGCAGGCAGAGAGAGAGAGAGAGAGGAGGAAGCAGGCTCTCTGCTGAGCAGAGAGCCTGATGCGGGGCTTGATCCCAGGACCCTGGGATCACGACCCAAGACGAAGGCAGAGGCTTTAACCCACTGAGCCACCCAGGCGCCCCGGGAAAGCCTTTTTATATAGGGAAAATGTATTTCCTTTATACTTTTCAGAGTTGTCAGAAATAGTGTTGATTTTTATTAAATATTTTTAGAATATTTAAAAATATTGTGGAGACATCATGATTTTTACTAATTTTCTTTTTAATTTTACCAGATTATAAATCCTTGGGGAAAAAGGACTCTACTAGATGTATTTTCAAAACTTCCTAGCGCCTAAAACAATACTTTCTCTATCCTAGGTCAATGAATGTTGGTTTAATTGATTTTACGGTTTTTCCTAATAAAGAAAATGGATTATGTTAATACTTTTCCTTTCACAGAAGCAATCTTAAATTTCTACACTAAATTTCACTTGGTCATGGTGAATATTTTTTTTTAAAATACTGAACACCTTTTAATGTGCATTATATTTCATTACTTTATTTAGAATTTTTTATCTGTGTTCATCAACAAGATTGGCTTTCATTTTCATGTTCCGATCATATCAAGTACCCTATCTATCTTCCTCACAAAATAAAACAGCATCCTTCAGTATTTAGTAGCTATTTATATGATAGAGGTATTATCTGCTGAAAAATATTCACCAGTGATTCCAGCAAATTTTCTTGTGTTTCCTACTGCAACTGACTTATTCAAAGCATTTTGTGTACTGTTCTAAATTTTTGTCTAGTTTCTAAATTTTTACAAAAAATTAACCATTTCAAAAGTTTGCATCTTGGAGGGGTCGGGGTTGGGGGATGAGGTAACTGGATGATGGACATAGGGGAGGGTTGTAATGAGCACTGGGTATTATATAAGACTAATGAATCACAGACCTGTTTCTCTGAAACCAATAATACATTATACACATCCAAAAAAAAAAAGGTTCTTGGGGTGCCTGGGTGGCTCACTCATTAAGCACCTGCTTTTGGCTCAGGTCATGATCCCAGCATCTTGGGATCGAGCCCCAACATCAGACTCCCTGCTCAGTGGGAAGCCTACTTTCCCTTTTCAGCTCCCCCTGCTTGTGTTCCCTCTCTCACTCTCACCCCCTTTCTCTCTGTCATATAATTACATAAATTCTAAAAAAAAATTCTCATCTTAATTTTATCTACATTATTACTATTTTCTTAGATCTTTTTGAGATTAACTAGTCCATCATATATTTTTTTCTCACTGAAATAGGCATATAGAGTTGAATAAAACTTAGCTTTGTCAGCCTTAGGAGTTGAATAATTGGTTATTTTTTTTAAATGTTTTTCTAGTATAGCTTTCTGTAGTATATATTTCCCTTTTTCATCTATTTGAAAATGTGCTATGTTTTGCTACTCGTTTATAACCTAATAATCTAAGGATTATCTAAAGATTACCATAATCTAAGGATGCTGTATGTAAAATTTATGCTGTAAGTATTTATGAAATACTGGAAGTATTTAAATTTAAATAGAGCATATATTCCTACTATTTCATTTCATTCTTTAAAAAATTTACTTATTAGGGCGCCTGGGTGGCTCAGTGGGTTGGACCGCTGCCTTCGGCTCAGGTCATGATCTCAGGGTCCTGGGATCGAGTCCCGCATCGGGCTCTCTGCTCAGCAGGGAGCCTGCTTCCCTCTCTCTCTCTCTCTCTGCCTGCCTCTCTGTCTACTTGTGATCTCTCTCTGTCAAATAAATAAATAAAATCTTTAAAAAAAATAAAAATAAAAAAATAAAAAATTTACTTATTAGAGAACAATTAACTTTTGGTTCAGTTGAATTGAAATTTTGATCGTGAGATATTGTCACCTACTCAAGTGTTCTTGGTATATATATATAGCTCTTGCATTTATTAGGTTTTGTTTCCCATGTTTTCCTGTTATGTAATCTGGAACACATCTGCTGGCAGCACAGTGTATAAGACATATACCAATTTTATAAATGAAATTGTGAGATAAATACTTTATATATTTTCACTGTAAATGAATTGGAAATTATTTTACAGTGATCATGTATTTGCCTATAAAATAAAGCATGCTATTTTAGTTGAGGATAAATTCTAAATATTAGAAAACATTATAAAAAGTAAAAAAAATAAGAAATTTATCTTGTTTGAGGTGTATTTTCAATAAAATAGGTAGAGTGAGGTGCACAAATCATTATTCTATGCATTTCATGCTGGTTCTTCAACCACAATATGAACACTTGATACAGGATAAATTTTGGAACACATATTTGGAAAAATGGAATGGCAAATGTTGTAATTTATTCTACCTCTGATTTTTAATTATTATAAACAGAATAAAGGAAATGAAGTAAATCACCCACAACAGGAACATCAAACATTACAAACAATAAACTTTCATATGTTGGTGTTCTAACATAGGGCTCTACACAACCTTGGCTCTGTGCATTGAAGCCTGCTGGCATGATGCAGGGAGCAAAACCGCTCTAAATGAGCAAAGTGATCATAATCAGCTAAAAATGTCTACCTCAGACCCACCTAGGAAAACAGGGGTGGGCTTAAATGTTGCTATTAAGAGATAAAAAGGACTTTCTTCTATGGTCCATCTATGGTTAAATTACCAGATCTTCTTCATGCCTCACTTAAGGGGTAAGGGGAGGATTTGGCTGTTCAAACATCTGGCAGGGATGTATCTGATGACTGAGACCTCACTTTTTCTCAAATCCATTTTTCATCAGCAAATGACACTTGCAACCCTTTGAAGGATAATCCATATTTTCTCCCACTTAAAAAGAAAGCTAGCTGAAGGGAAGGAGATGAAAACACCATCCCAGGTATAGATCTGAAGCACACCAGCCTTTGGATCAAATACACATTTAAGAATTTTATATTACCAGTTTAAAATATATTTATAAGTTTATATAATATAGAGATTTATATAACTGCAAACTATAAAATCTCAGTTAAGGAGGGATGCGTTTGCTTCAGCTACAGCTCATTAGCCATGTTAGAGAAGCCACCTGTTATATTACAGCTAGAATTTCAGGTGTATATTACATGGTAAGAGGATTTTCAATCCTCCTTTGGGATGTGAATTTGAAAGCCTGCATTGGGTGACAGAGGTGCCGGTTTCCTTTCCCTTCAGAGAAGATAGAAAACCTTGAACCAAGGTAAATTCAAAGGTAGCAATCAGAGACAGTCATGCAAAATGTGGTTGAATACAGAAAATGGTCTGCTGCCTGGGATTCTCCTGAGGAGAGAACACCTAACAAAATCACCAGAAAAATGGAAGGCTATTAAATCAAGCAGAACTAAAGTGGGATTAATGGTGCAAGAGTTTCAGTAGTGGGAGTTCAGAGAAGGTGACCACAAGAAAACCATAAAATGGATTTAGAACTAGGACACCATCAGATTGTTGTTGGGTTTTCTTTTGCCACTTAAATCCAAACTACCGTCCCAGGGAAAAAGAGAGGCTTTCCTGAACCCACAGGTACAGGGTTCCACGTAAAAAGATCTCAAGATTATTACTACTACTGCCTACCAAATAAATGTAAATTACTTCCACATGGATCCTGACTCTCTCTCCTTGAAAGCCTTGCTCTGCTTGTTGTTAGTTTCATTTCGCTTCAGGAAAGATGAAACTAACCATTAAAGTCATGAAGGATGAGAAATGTCAAGTTTGTTTGCCAAAAAAGTCTATCTGAAAACTATCACTTAAAATATCTAATAAAAATAACTAAAACCTAGTCCCTGTCTTCCATTGACTGAAAAAGTTCCACTATGGTAAAGTAAAAATGATTGTTTATTTACAGCAATTTGTTATTGGGTCACACAAATTCCCAGAAAAGAAGCTACCATGGTCCAAGAAAGAGGCTAGAAAAGCAGCTTTACATACTTTTATTCCAAGACGCTATCTCAAAATCCCTGTCTGTTCTTAAAGAATATAGAAGTTTTGGTGAACAATGTAATGAAGTGAACACCAGGTTGGAAATATATTTATCGCCAAACAAGGTCAACATGGAATCTCAAGTTGAAAAGGAATTCTGAAGTGTTACACTAATTTAAGTAGCAACTACAACCAATAAGAGAAATAGAATGAGAATATACAGTATGATAAATATAGGAGTCAAAAAACTAGCAGGTAAAGTGGTCAGAAAATTCTCCTAAGAGCTTATCGATCTTAAAACTATTTCCCTTAGGGTTGCCTGGGTGGCTCAGTTGTAAGCGGCTGCCTTCGGCTCAGGTCATGATCTCAGGATCCTGGGATGGAGCCCCACATCAGGCTCTCTGATCAGCAGGGAGCCTGCTTCTCCCCGCCCACACACCTGCCTCTCTGCCTACTTGTGATCTCTGTCTGTCGAATAAATAAAAATAAAATCTTAAAAAAAAATCTTTAGGACTTTAAATATATAGTGACTACCTGAAGCAGCTCTTGTTGAACTATTGGGGGGGAGGCAGAGGGAAGGAAAAGAGGGAATCTTTTTTTTTTTTTTTTTAAGATTTTATTTATTTATTTGAGATAGAGCGCATGTGCATGAACCAGGGTGGGAGTTGGAGGGGTGTGGGTTGGTGGGAAGAGGGAGCAGGAGAAGCAGACTCTCCATTGAACAGGGAGCCTGACTCAAGGCTTAATCCCAGGACCCTGGGATCATGACCTGAGCCAAAGGCAGCTGCTTAACCGACTGAGGCATGCAGGTGCCCAGACAGGTAATCTTAAGCAGGCTCCAAGTTTAGCAGCAAGCCCAACGCTGGGCACAATATCACCACCCTCAGATCATGACCTGAGCCAAAATCAAAAGTCAGATGCTTAACTGACTGAGCCACCCATGTGCCCCTGAACTATTTTTTAATAGATGGCTGAATACAAACAACTTCCAAAAAATTTTTTTTAACATCAGAAAAGTCTGTAGTTCAGAAAAAGGGGTAAAGCATAATCTTAGAAAGTTAAGTGCCCAAAGATTCCATAATAATTCCATAATATTACTCCATAATAATTCCATACATAATCTCAAAGGTGGCTGGTTTACTAAACTTTCTTTCCTTCCAGAGAGCTATCTATAGGACTTATCCTTGTCACTCTTCTCACACATTTTTAACATTACATATAAAGTTACAAGAAACAGAGCAGAAATCACATATTACAAAATAAAATTCCCTCCACTTCACCAATGCTTAGGATGGAATGGCAACTTCTAAGCTCCCTGATACTGGACCAGAAGCAAAAGTCCAATTTCCTTTCCAAATGGCAATTCTTAAACATATAGCTTAAAAGTCCTCTAAAGAGTTAGTATATCACATGAAGGTAGAACAAATTTATATCATGTTAGAAATATTCTATTTTACTTTGCAAAGACAGCCTTTTTCAATGTCAAAATCATACTAAACATGAAAAAAATAGTAATATGAAAAGAGATTCTCAATGATCCAAAATATACAGGAATAAATCTAATAAAGATGAAGGACAGATAGGTAACAGATGAATATATATAAAAATGTAACATTTTACTGAAAAATACAAGAGACAACTTGAATAAGCAAAATTAACCACATTCCTGAAAGACAAGGGGGTGACAGATATTATCTTCCAAAAATGGCCACCAATTCCACATTACCAATGAAGTCTTCAAAACTTCACTGTTCCTCTCATGAGAGATGGGCCCTACATTCTTCCCGTGAATCTGAGGGAAGCTTGTAACAAATAATGTTATTCAAATGCTGAAATTCTCCCAAACATAAGCCAATCAAAGTTCTCTTTTGACCCTTGGAGCTGAGCTACCATGTAAGGAGGTCTGGCTCTCCTGTGGCAACCATGTTGAAGTGACTACACAGATACCTGGGGAGCCCTTACTGTTGTAGCCTAGTCACCATTTATGTTGAGGAAGAACTTTCAGGTAATTCCAACCTCCAGCCTTAGAGCTGTCAGGGCCGACACTAAATGAAGCAGCAACTAACTATCCCAACTGAGTCCTTATCAGACTGCAGATTCACAAAGCATGTTGTTTTTTAGCCCTAATTCTCATGTGGCATTACACAGCCATTTTAATTAAGTGGGAAAATATTATTAGCATGTAAAGTACTGATTCATCTGTAAATTTAACAAAATTACAATTAACACTAACAAAATTTTTGGCAAAATCCGATAAAATGACTCTGCGGAACTCACAATGCATTACATATAACAACTATGCCATAAATGAGGAGATGTTTTAGAAACTATAATGTTGCAAAATTTTGATATTTTGTGAGTAGCACATTACTAATTGTAGGTGAGCTGTGAAAAGGTAAGGATATATACTACTATCCCTGGTGCAAGTACTAAAAACATAATGCAAATAAATACAGCCAAAAAGGCAAAAGAAAATTGAAATAGAAGTTTAAAAATATAGTTCAAATGATCCCAAAGTAGGGAGGGGGGCAGGCAAAAAGGAGCATCAAAACAAAAAACAAGAGATGATAGAAAACAAATAATAAAACAGTAAACCCAAATTTTACCATATCACTAATTATGTTAAACAGTAATGAACTAAAAATCCAATCACAAGGCAGACTGTCAGAATGGATATTAAAACAATACCCAACTATATCCTGTCTATAAGAGACACATGCTTAACAATCAAGATAGGTTACAAGTAAATGAATGAAAAAGGACGTATCATACCACTTCTATAAACATAAGAAGTCTGGAATGGTTATATTAATAGTAGATTAAATAGATTTCAAGACAAAATTTATATAGGATATAAAGAGCGACATATACATTAAAGGGCATTTCATCAGGGGGACATAACAATCATTAAGTGTGCCTGTGCCTATAACCTATCTTCAAAATAAACAAAGTTAAATTTACAGAACTAAAAAGGGACTAGACAATTCCATAATTATAGTTGTGATTTTAACCTCTCTTATTAATTGGCAGAAGAGCTAGCCAAAACATCAAATAAGATGTACCTGGGGATGCCTGGGTGGCTCGGTTGAGCACCTGACTCTTAGTTTCAGCTCAGGTCATGATGTCAGGGTTGTGAGATCCAGCCCCAAATCAGACTACAAGCTCAGTGCAGTCTGCTTGAGATTCTCTCTTCCTCTCCTTCTGCCCCTCCATTCGCTTGCCCTCACTCAAGCACATGTACACACTCTCACTCATTCTCCCTCTCCTCAACTTTAAAAAAAAAAAAAAGAAAGGAAGAAAGAAAGAAAAAAAGACGTATCTGGCCTTTCCTTAACTAGTATTTACAGAACATCACACCTAACAACAGCAGAATAGATATTCTTTTCAAGAGCACAGGCTATGTTTAACAGAACATATTCTGAGCTGTAAAACAAGTTTCACTACATTAAAAAAGAGGGATACCTGGGTGGCTCAGTCAGTTAAGCATTTGCCTTCAGCACAGGTCATGATCTCAGGGTCCTGGGATCAAGTCCTCTATCAGGCTCCTTGCTAAGCAGGGAGCTTCTTCTCTCTCTGCCTGCTGCTCCACCCTGCTTGTGCTCTCTCTAACAAATAAATAAATAAAATATTTAAAAAAAAAGTATAAGGGAATATAAAAAAAAACTTTTATGCTCATAAATTTAGGAACCTAGATGAAATGAGCAAATTCCTTGAAAGACAGAAATAACCAAAAGTGATCCAAAAAGAAACAGATAACCCAAATAACCTATATCAATTAAAGAAATTACATTCATAATTTAAAAACTTCCCTTAAGGAAAACTTAAGACACAGATGGCTTCCCTGATATATTTTATCAAATGTTTAAGAAAATAACAAAATAATTCTATAAACTCTTTCAGAAAATAAAGAAGAGAACAATACTTAATTCATTTTATAAGGTCAGTATTGTCCCAATATCAAAGCAGACACAGATATCATAAGAGAATTATAGACCAATGCCCCTCAAGAACATCCATAAATTGCAAAAATCCTTAACAGAATGTTAGCAAATTGAATCCAGTGGTATATACAGAGGAAAATTCATCATAATCAAGTGGGTCTTTTTTTTTTTTTTTAAAGATTTTATTTATTTGACAGACAGAGATCACAAGTAGGCAGAGAGGCAGGCAGAGAGAGAGAGGAGGAAGCAGGCTCCCTGCCGAACAGAGAGCCCGATGTGGGGCTCAATCCCAGGACTCTGGGATCATGACCTGAGCCGAAGGCAGAGGCTTTAACCCACTGAGCCACCCAGGCGCCCCAATCAAGTGGGTCTTAACCTGGGAATGTGAGATTGGTTTAACGTCTAAAAATCAATTTACCCCACTGGAATAAAAGAGAAAATGAACACAATTACTTGAATAAATGCGGAAAAAGCATCTGACAAAATTCAATACTCTTTACATGATTAAAGGCAGATAATTTCCTCAACCAGATGGAAATGGACAGCAAAAACCATACTCAATGATCAAAGTCTCTATGTTTTTTAAGATCAGGAATAAGGCAAGGATATTCATTCTCACCACTTCTATATAACATTATATTGCAGTACCTAGCTAACAAAATAAGGGGAAAAACAAATAAAAGACGTATGGGAGAAAATTTAAGAAAAACTGTCCTTATTGACAGATGACATGATCATGCATGTAGTAAACTCTACAGAACCTTCAAAAAAACTAGTAGAATTAATAAATTAATGTAACAAAGTTCTAGGATGTAAGGTTACTATACAAAATTCAACTGTATCTCTAAATACTAGCCATGAACAATTAGAAGATAAAAATTTTAAAAGCCCTATTTACAATAAAAGGAAAAATAATATACTTAAGAATAAATTTAATGAAAGATGTGCAAGATCTATATATACTGAGAACTACAAAACATTGTGAAGAGAAATTAGAGACAACCTAAATAAAGAGAAATACCACGTCCATGGTTTCATGTTCATTGGCTTCAAAAACTGAATACTGTTCAAACAGGAAATCTTCTAAAATTTGTCTTTAGAGGGGACCTAGATGGCTCAGTTGGTTAAGCGACTAACTTTTGGTTTTGGCTCGGGTCATGATCTCAGGTTCCTAAGATCCAGCCCGGTGTCAGGCTCCCCACTCAGTGTGAAGTCTGCTTGTCCCTCTCCCTCTGCTCCTTCCCCCACCTGCATGCTCTCTTTCTCTCATAACAAAAAGCAAATCTTGAAAAAAAAAAATCTATCTTTAGAATCAGTGCAATTCCAACCAAACAACTGATTTAAAAATTCATATGGAAAAACAGAAGATCTAAAATACACAAAATAGTTTTGAAGAACAAATTTGAAGGACTTACACTATCTGATTTCAGGACTTATTACAAAGTTACAGAAATCAAGACAGTGTGGTATTGGCATAATGATAGACAGACATAAAACATGAGAGTAGAGTCCAAAAATAGACCCAAACTTACATGTCAAATGATTTTAAACAAAGGGGTAAAGGTAATAGAGTGAAAGAGTTTTTTCAATCAGTGCTGCTGGAACAACCACATGGAGAACAACGAACCATGCTGTATATCTCACACTACAGACACAATTAATTCAACGTTGACCACAGACCTAAATGTAACAGCTGAAACTATTAACTTTCAGGAAAGAAAAATAGAAAATTTTGTGATTTGGGGTTAGGCAAAGTTTTCTTAGGATACGAAGAAGCACAGCTTTTTGTAAAAGAAAAAAAAAAAAAGATGAAATGGACTCCATCAAGATTAAAAACTTTTGCTCTTCTGAAGAAACTATTAAGAAAATGAAAAAGCAAGTCACCAAATAAGAAAATATTTTCTAAAACAATGAAAGACGTGTACCTAGAATATATATCTCTCCTTCAACTCAACAGTAAGAAGACTAATAATCCAATCAAAGATGGGCAAAAGATCTGCACACTTTAAAAAAGAAGATACACTGATGGAGAATAAGCCCATGAAAAGATATTCAAAGAAATGCAAATTAAAGCCACAGTGACATTCCACTACATACCTACTAGAATGGTTAACATTTAAAAAGAGTGACATTTTTGGTCCTAATCACACTATATTGTAATTATGAGTATTTCTCTATTTAGATAAAATGCAAGCTCTAGAGGGAAAAAAGAAGACTTGACAATTAGTGATAGGATGTGGAACAACTCAAACTCTCCTATGTTGCTTGTGGAAATGTAAAGTGTACAGACTCTCTGGAAAACAGTAAGGCAGTATCTTATAAACTTAAGTATATACTACACATGTGAAGTGAACCACTTCTAGGTGTTTATCCAAAAGCAATTAAAAAATATATATCCACATAAAGACTTGTACACAGAAGTTCACAGCAGCATGATTCATACAATAGCCAAAAATGTGCAATCCAAATGCCCATCAAGTTGAATGTATTTTAGTGCACCCATATTACAGAACACAATATTACAAAACAAATGAAACTGTACTAAACAAAACAATGTGGATGAATCTCAAAACATTATGCTAAAAGAAGCCAAACACAAAAGACCATGTACTATAGGATTCCATTTGTTTGGAACTCTAGAAAAGACAAAACTAGTGACAGAAAGCAGATCAATGGTTGCCTGGGGTTACAGATGACGACTGACTGTAAAGGCATGGGAAGAAACTTTTTAGGGTTAGAGACCCATTCTATGTCTTGACTGTGGTGGTGGTTGCATGATTGTATATAATTACCCAAATTCATCAAAGTGTGTAATTAAAATGAATGAATTTTACTGTATGTAAATATAACTAATTTATTTATTTTTGAAGATTTTACTCATTTACTTGAGAGAAAGCACGAGAGAGCCAGAGAGAGATCATGAGTGGAGAAGAGTGCAGAGCAGAAGCAGACTCCCCACTAAGCAGGGGAAGTGGGGCTCGATCCCAAGACTCTGAGATCATGACCTGAGCAGAAGGCAGACGCTTACCAACTGAGCCACCCAGGTGCCCCAATATAACTTTAATTCTAAAAAAATTTAAAAAACAAAGGCAACGATGCTCTACTTCAAAAGGAATGATATTAACACTGAAATGTTACCATGAGCTACATTGTTTTTTTTCTCCATAGACTTAGCCAAAATTACACTACCGATAAAAGGTGCTAATTAGTACATTTCTATAGAGTAGTCTGGCAATATATACCTAAACTCTTGAAAGATGAGTGGACTTTTTGATGCAGCAATTATTTTCACTACAGAAATAATCAGACTAAAATACGAAAATGGTATTGGAAAGCCTTTCATAATGGTGAAAAGTAATTAGGAAAAAAGCCCTATATGTCTAACAATAGGAGACTGGTTAAATAATGAAATGTCCATCTGATTAAAATTATGTGAACAATATACATGTGTCTTTTAAAAATTTTTTATTTAAATTCAATTAAGTTAACTATATGTTCTATGTATTATTACTTTCAGGGGTGGAATCTGGTGATTCATTAGTTGCAAACACGTGTCCTTACTGATGTATGAAGATGTACTCAATGTTGGTATTTTTCCCCTTTAATGCATATTATGCCAGTATCTTTCACTTGTACAAGTTATGAAACAAACAGTAACTAATAACTACCCTACCAGTTAGATCTCTATCATTAGAAGAAAAATAACTAATCACTCCTGCCCTGTTTTATACCACTTTAGCATATGAGGCTATATTTTCTGTTTAATTCTTATGATAATAATAATAAATTAAAAAATAATCTTTGGACTCAGTATTACCACAAAATACTCAGTATTATCACAAAAGATCTGACATGAGCAACTATTTCATTTCAAAAGAGCTCTGACCCACAAATTTAATTAGTTATTTTAATAATTTACTGACAGTCTGCTCTGTGGTAAAGGAGTAACAGAAGGTTCTGGTATATACTTTCTAGGTATTAATTGGGCCTCGGTTCCTTACCTATAAAGGAAAATGGCTGGCTGTGAATTAGGACATTTCTAGTTCTAAGGAAGAGTAATCTATTAAAAATCTGTCAATACTTTCAAAAATTATAGAACTGGCAAATGCAAAGTGCCCAGAAATAAACCTTTGTCAATGAGTCTGGTATTCCTTATAAATATTCACTGCAAAAAAAAGGATTAGGATCCTTGTTAAGTCCTGGTGAATTTAAACCTAGGGAACATTCACTATAACATAAAATGGAAATTCAATCATCAAGGAGACGAACAAAGGCAGGAATCACAACTGAAAAGTGATATATCCTCAATGGTTTCCTAGTTGCTAAAATTTTAAGTCAATTATCTCGCTTGAAGACAGTGAAAATGTATGAGCATCTGTCATTATAACCACATCAGCATCAGGTAAAAAGATGTCTAATAGTCCCACAACTACAGCTGATTTCAAACAGGAAAGAATAATATACTACTGGTTACTCAAGACTAATAATTTATTGTGCCTACTTTAAAATAATGTTTCCCAATTCAACTAGGTTCATATATTCAAATCAAGTAAGGATAATTCATTTATATAAATGAAATACAACTTCCTTCTCCACTTAACAAATAGTACCAAGTCTAACAAATTTACCATGCAATTAAGCATACATATCTTAATTCAAAGAGAGTAAATAATCTACGCAAAATGCTTGTAAACTTGCCTGTGAAGAAAGAAGACTTGAGTTTTACTTGTTTAATGCCAAATCCAAGAAAACAAGTTAAATACAGGGGCACCTGGGTGGCTCAGTTGGTTAACTGTCTGCCTTCGGCTCAGGTCATGATCTCAGGGTCCTGGAATCAAGCCCTGAGTCAGGCTCCCTGCTCAACAGGGAGTCTGCTTCTCCCTCTGCCCCTGTCCCCTGCTAGGGCTTTTTCTCTCATAAGCAAATAAATAAATAAACAAAATCTTTTTTTTTTTTTTTTAAGTTAAATACATACACACATGAAATGTAGCTCATTTATTAAATATTCTTAGGACAACAGCCAATTTCTCATAATCAAGTAAATATTTTGTTATCTGAATGTTCTTCTCTGCAGCTGTCTTCACGAATTACACAATGAAAATAACTTGTAGTATGGTCCTTATACCTTGGTGCCTCATTTTTAAGTTAAATTATAACCCAAACCAAACTGAAATGCAAGCAATTGGCCCAAGCAAAACTGCATGAGATGGGAAAATAAAACTACCATCAAGTCTGGCTGGAGATAGTGGTAAAGAGATGTGGCGCTGCAACATACAAGACACAGCCAGACCAAACAAAGCTGAAACAAAGGAAAGGCTCCATCCTACTGCTGTTTAGACCCCACAGTGTGATCACTTATGTATTCTAGAAAGCAACTGCTAAGAGAAGAATGCATCTCTTATTTTCTAGCAGAAAAGGAAATGATTCTTTATCTGCCAATAGCAAGAGATTTCTTAAAAAAAAAAAAAAAAAAGATTTTACTTATTTATTTGACAGAGAGAGAGAGATCACAAGTATGTAGAGAGGCAGGCAGAGACCGGGGGAGGGGGGAAGCAGGCTCCCTGCTGAACAGAGCCCGATGCAGGGCTCGATCCCAGGACCCTGAGATCATGACCTGAGCCAAAGGCAGAGGCTTAACCCACTGAGGCACCCAGGTGCCCCCCTCCTTTTTTATAAAGGATTATTTATTTATTTATTTGAGAGGGAGCTAGTGAAAGATCACAAGTAGACAGAACAGCAGGTAGAGGGAGAGGGAGAAGCCGGGAGCGGCTCCCCACTGAGCAGGGAGATGGACGCGGGGCTTGATCCCAGGGCCTAGGAATCATGACCTGAGCCAAAGGTAGATGCTTCACCGACTGAGCCACACAAGTGCCCCTAATAGCAAGAGATTTCTTAAACAGTTTCCCTCAGTGATATGTAAAAGTACATTTTTATTAGGTCTCACTTCTTTACTAAAGAAAATGAAAATGTTTCATTATTTTCCTTCCTTTTCTCTCTGCCAGTTGGAAACACAAGTGGGAATGGGGAACTAGAGAAGTGTCTTCAAGATCTACATAGGTTTTTTACTAATTTATATCGATAACCAATCGAAAGTTTCTCCTTTGAAGCCCAGGTGTCAGGATTCCAATATTAAAGTTCAGATGACCTTCTCAGTCCAAATGCAATGACTGATAGACATTTTCTCCTCCTTCCATACCTCCTTTGATTATATTCCCTTCAGTCTAGAGATCTAAGGCTATATTGTAGGAGGACTTAAAATACATAAGAATATTACATTTTCAAAAACTCAAGGTTATACCAACTCAATCACAATAATAACAGTTCTGCAAAGTTTTCATCAGCCTGCATTTTCTAGGTTTAATTATGTATATTACACTAAAAGTAAACTAGTTGTACTTTTGTCTCATTTGTAAAATTATAATTTTACATAGTAGAATCAAGGACTTATGCATTTTGTTATCTTCTTCAAAACTAATTCCTATTTTTTAGTGAGTCAGTATAAGTCCAGAATGCTGTTTAAACTAGATTCTTCTGTAATTAGTTAAGTAGCTATGATTCTTTTCCAACTTTTTCAAAAGAAGTATATTCCTGACCTATAAAAGAATGTTAATGCTGACTATGTCTTCAATATCACTATTTAATAAGGAAGGCATCATCGTAAACATACAATTATAGTTCATTCATAAGAGAGACTTGGATGGAAAAACAAATGGGAAGTTTGGGAAAAGTTACATTCTCCATTCTGGTTTTCTGATTTTAAGACAAATGCAACAGTTAGGACACACAACCAAGAAAAAAGGACAGGAACATACCTGGGGGAGAGAGGACTTTTCTATTTTAGAAAATCCTAGAATATGCCACCTAGCTACACTACTGATGTAATTTTTGAATGTAACTTTAAGGACTGATGCAATGGAAGGAGTGCCTTATAAACACTTCAAGTGTATTTATTTTAACCATAGAACATTTGGAATCATAGGATACTTTACATCCTGATCAAGAAAATGAATTTTAGGGGTGCCTAGATGGCTCAATCGGTTAAGCCTCTGACTTTGGTTTCGGCTCAGGTCATGATCTCAGGGTCCTGGAATCGAGCCCAACAGCAGGCTCTGCACTCAGCAGGGAGTCTACTTCTCTGCCTCTCCCTCTGCCCAATGAATCTTAATAAAAAAAAAAAAAAAGTGAATTTTACTAACACTTCACTCTATAATAAAGCCTCTGAAGATTAGAATACAGTTATACTACAATCCTTAACCGTAGGATCCCTGACTTGAGAAGTGACACTTGGATAGAGAGATGGATCTTTTCCAAAGAATTCTAATTTCTTCCATAACTCTGTGAGTTATAGTTAAGGGGGGGAATAAAAGTAAAACAATCCTATCACATGTAGAAACTACTAATGTGAGTTAGGAATGGCATGAATGAAATACACTACCAGGTAGAAAGGTCAGCAAACTCTTCCCCAGGCCAGGCCACTGTCCAAGCTGACTACCCTCCCAGTTTGATGGGGGTACTGCACTGCTTAGGCGAGAGAGGGAGATCAAACAGGAGGACAAGGAAAGGGAGGCAGCACCAGTGTAACAGTGTGGTGTTAACATTTAATCCCACTATATATAACACACAGTCTCTTCTCCTTGGAAGACGATCCTTTCCTACCACATGCAGCAACAATTTCCACCTAAGATGGCTAATGGTTATTTATGCTTTCCCAAAGTTCTTTCTCAACTTATTCTGATAAACAGATCCATCCTCTACCATCCAAAAAAACTTCTTTAGAAATTTTAAAATTGAAGGTGGGAAAGATCTCCTTTTCTCTTCTGGTCGGTTAAACAGGAGGCTCTTGGTTTCGGCTCACATGATCTCAGGGTCATGAGACTGAGCCCTACACCTAGCTTCATACTGAGTGTGGAAGCCACTTAAGATTCTCTCTCTCTCCCTCTCCCTCCCCAACCCCCCCAACCGCAGTTCACACACAGGAGCTTTACGCTCTCTCTCTCTCTATCTATCTGAAGAAAAGAAGAAGTAGAAGCAGCAGCAGAAGAAGAAGAAGAAGAAGAAGGAAGAAGGAAGAAGAGGAGGAGCAGCTAGCTGTAAGAATGTACACTGAGCTTGCCTCGGCCATGTGGAAAAAAATAATTCCAGAAAATAAACACAATTTGCAGAGAAAGAGAAGGGAGACAAGAATACAAGATAATATTCAAGTCTTACAATTCACATATACATAAGGCTGGTTCTACTTTTATCTTTAAGTCCAGTTATGTGAGCCAACAATTCTTTTCTGGCAGTTTGAGTTGAACTTTTATAATCCAAGAAACCCAGCTCATATACCAACCTTTACTAGATACTCATTTTCACCTGTGTAAAATTATTACCTTTTGTATCCCCCTCCCTTCCCATATCATAAACATTATAATTTGCTCCTCAAGGTGCCTGGGTAGTTCAGATGGTTGAACGTCTGCCTTTGGCCCAGGTCATGATCCCAGGGTCCTGGGATTGAGCCCCGCATGCGACTCCCTGCTCAGTGGGGAGCCTGCTTCTCCCTCTCCCTCTGCTGCTCCTTCTGCTTCTGCTCTCTCACTCCTGCTCTCTCTCAATAAATAAAATCTTTAAAAAAATATATATAATCCTTTTCTGACATTTAATCTTCCATCACTGACCTTACATTATATGTTACCATGGATACAAATCAGTAGCTCCTTTATCAAGAACTCCCCTCATCTCTCCCAAAACTACTTCCCTTCCTTAGTATGCAAGCCTTGAACTTGATCAGCAAAGGACAAGTGATCATAACTGGGTTATAATGCACTATTTATAAATATATCCATGACAGTCATTTCAAAGGTGCAAAAAAGAAAGGCAGCCTTATTGAAATGTGTTCCTGCTTTTAAGATTCTTAGGACAGAAACAATCTAACATCAACTTTCAAGCTACTTGGATTTGAAACTACTTCTGGTTTTGTTTTGGTGGTGTTTTTGCTCAGAAATCTGAAGAAAGAATCTCTAACCATTCCCTATATAGCAAATCCTAAGGAAGCTGTGAAAAATTATAGCCTTTTCAGAGAGTTTAATTTCACCACACATAAACAAAAATAAATCATTTTGCTTGTTCAGAAGTTATTAAGTATCATCTGA
The DNA here is from genome assembly GCF_002288905.1 of Enhydra lutris kenyoni. Lineage (NCBI taxonomy): Eukaryota > Metazoa > Chordata > Mammalia > Carnivora > Mustelidae > Enhydra > Enhydra lutris. The sequence goes on from NW_019154110.1 coordinate 5,181,253, forward strand.
TGAGAATATAACTGCTACTGCCAAAACTTGCGAATTTACCATATTTTAGTAAAAGACTACAGCTCCTTTCTGCTATCCTGGTTACTGAGCAAGAGCCATTTTTTGCCATCTTTCTTATCATTCTCTTTTTAGAGATGTTGGGTTGAAATTCTAATGTGTTCTAATGCGGACCATACCCTGATTTAGGCAGTCTAACAGCTGAATAAAGCCTGACACAGTGTTCATCAATTATTAACACTAGCAGAAACCATTAAAGAGTCTAGTACAACATCAATAAATTAGCTGAACAAATGAAATAAATGAATAGTGAGAGCCTTTGATGTGCAATTTTCATGGGAAAGATTGTTACCTTCATTTTTCAAAAAGGAAAATTGATACACAGAGAAGTTAACAAATTTGCCTTGGGTCACAGAGAATAAATGGCAGAACTGGAACTGGATTAAAGTCTGCTGGACTCTACAGTACGTGTTCCTTTTTCTATACTAGGCTGCTCTCTCTGAACTCCGAAGTTCTATGAAGCAGCAATTACAAAGCTCTCCCTTTATACTTCCTAAGGACCCCTTTGACCACAATTACATTTCACAGAATTCTCCTTTTTATTATAAATCACTCCTTTTGGCAAGCCTATGGAGTAAGTTAAGGGGAATATGCAGGGAGGACATGGAGGGAGAGTTAATGGGGACCGCCCACAAAAGTTCTACTTTTAGAAACGCTATTCTATTATATATAGATCAGCCTACTTTAGGAGTGCTCAATTTTGGTTTCATTAAGTATGTATGTATTTCAGAGCCAGAACTATATTTAAGAAACCCATTGTATATTTTTCTAGCATCTGGTCACAAGAATATTTCAAAGAAACCAAAGTCCTTTGTCTCATTAATATATGTCCCCTCTTCCCCCAACTATCTTCCCAGCTGGTTATTATTCATTAGTTGGGAGAGAGCATTTCTCAGAAATCTGGTTAAGGAAAACTTTTAAAATACAACAAAAATCACAAATATAACAAAAACCATTCCGTTTCTGAGCTGTTTCTATGCAAGGATAGGACCTGTTTCCTTTCACCTTTATCTCCATGCCACTTGTTACACAGTAGGTGTTTGTTGAAAGGAAGGGCTTTTCTAATGTAAACCTGGTTAGAAAACAAGTTTTATAAAATATTTTTCACTGATTTCTAAGATGGAGTAACCTTAACAAAGGTAAGAGAAATCCTAAAATAATGTTCCAAAAATATTTATGTAGTTAATGGGAACAAGAAAATCCCTTGCAAACTATGGTTTCCTCCAAAAAGATTAAGTATCACACAAATCAAAGACTTACCACATACTGATAAAATGGAGTGGTAAAAAATGTTCTAGATGTTATTTGTTGTAAAGAGCCATGTTATAGCCATAAGTTTTCTGAAACTGCTAACATGTTAAATGTTGCATTTCAATGATCTAAAGTCTTTTCTGAAGACAAAAATGCTGACAAGCCTACTCATTCTCTTACTCTCTATTCTTCCTTTTTTTTTTTTATGTTTTCCCAAGCTATAAGCAATACATGAGTCTTAATGTATTAAGACCAGAATGTATTAACAGCATAGAAAAAGCTGGTCCTGACAGAGAGACATTTTACTTTTGAAATGAGAAGAAAAAGCTGCTGTGCAAGTGCTACATGTCACCAATCCAAAGAGGTTTTGCTCTTTGGCAGCACATTTAAGAAAAACTTGTATGTTGGTACTTACAATGATTTCTAAGTCTTTCTTGTTCAACAAGGAGCACCTACCTGCCAACATTTCAAAAAATGATAAAATGACATTCAGGACATAGAAGATAGGCTAGTTGTCCAAAGAGAAAAGAAATCTGATGCCAGCAGGACAAAGGCTTTTTATTTTGGAAGATATGTAACAACCACGTTACTGAAAATGAAGCTAAGAAGGGGACATTACCCAGTATGAATTGTTTTACTTGGATTAAATGCCATAAAACTTTCAATGTGTCTTCTGGGATACCTCAACGTAAAATCAGCAAGAGTTTCCTACAGGAAAAAGAATGGTCCCACAGAATGGATAGTCTCATTTTATAGAGTACTATGAAAAGTCTGGTCTATTTATTTATTTATTTTTAAAGATTTTATTTATTTATTTGACAGAGAGAGACATAGCGAGAGAGGGAACACAAGCAGGGGGACCGGGAGAGGGAGAAGCAGGATTCCCTCTGTGCAGGGAGCCCGATGAGGGGCTCGATCCCAGAACCCTGAGATCACGACACGAGCCAAAGGCAGACACTTAATGACTAGGCCACCTAGGCGCCCCAAGTTTGGTCTATTTTTTAAAAGAGACTACTAGAAAACAGGTCTTACATCTGTGTGAGCAACTTAGTTGGCAGATTACTGAAATGTAACCATGTGGACAAGATTTATGTGGGAGCAGTTATTATACATTTAATAAAATGAAGCCATACGGGACGCCTGGGTGGCTCAGTGGGTTTAGCCGCTGCCTTCGGCTCAGGTCATGATCCCAGCGTCCTGGGATCGAGTCCCACATCGGGCTCCTTGCTCAGCAGGGAGCCTGCTTCTCCCTCTGCCTCTGCCTGCCACTCTATCTGCTTGTGCTCACTCTTGCGCGCTCTCTCTCTCTCTGACAAATAAATAAATAAAATCTTTAAAAAAAAATAAAATAAAATAAAATGAAGCCATAGAAGCTATAAGAACTATACAGACCTTTGTTCAAACCAGTGAGAATATATTTCAGACACATGTAAGCACAGAAATTAAACACCAATGTACTCACTGCCCAGATAAAATGTTTGCCATTTCTGCTTCAGAGACCTTCTGTTAAGACATTAAATGCTATAGACACATCAGAAGATTGCCTCTCCCTCAAACCCCTCCCCAGAGTTTTTTTTTTTTTCTTTTTAAGATTTTATTTATTTATTTGAAGGAGTGAGAACGAGAGAGAGCAGAAGGAGAGGGAGAAGCAGACTCCCCGCTGAGCAGGGAGCCCAATGTGGGGCTCTATCCCAGGACCCTGCGATCATGACCTGAGCCAAAGGCAGATGATTAACCGACTGAGCCACTCAGGAGCCCTCCCCTCCCCAGAGTTGACCATTATTTTGACTCTAGTGTTTGATACATAAAACTATATCCATAAAAACATATGTAATTATTGTCTTAAAAATTTACATAAATGGAATCACACTGGCCTAAACTTTTACCTATAACTTGCTTTTCCCCACAACTGACCTTGTTTTAAAAATTTATCCATGTTGATCCATCTAGACCTAGCGTACTCGTTTTATTTGTAGCATAATATTCTACTACATGAAAAACCAATAAACCACAGTGATCAGAGGTTTTTATTTCTTTATGATCCAAGAAATTTACTGAACCCCAAGCAGAAGAAACATGAAGATAATTATTCCAAGACACATCATAATCAAAATGCTTAAATTGGGATGGGAGGTGGGAAAACTGAATGAAGGTGATAAACAAGTACAAACTTTTAGTTGTAAGTAAGTACTGGGGATGACTACAGTTAACATTGCTGTATACTACATATGGTATATTAGAATTTAAGACTAAAGATATTATAAACAGAAGAACAAAGATAAGGATTACAGCATTTCTCACTGAAAACAATGCAATCTAGAAGACAAAAGACTGACATCTTTATAAATATTTAAATGAAAAAAACTGTCACCCTAGAATTACATATCCAACAAAAATAATTTTCAAAACTGCACATGACATAGACTTTTTCAGCTGTATAAAAACTGGAAGTATTAATTACCAGCAGACTTGTACTGAAAGTGGTAAAGAAGTCCATAAGCAGAAGGAAAGTGATACCAGATGAAAACCTGGATCTACACAAAGGAATGAAGAGCACAGGCATGGTAACACAGGCAAAGACTTTTTATTACTTAAATCTCCTTGAAAGATAATCAACTATTTAAAGCAAAATAACAATGTAGTGTGGGATTTAAAGCATATATAAAATAGTAGCACCAAGATCAGAAGGGGAGAAATGGAAGCAGACTATGTAAGGTTCTTACACTATCCATAAAGTGACCTCAACTGAAGGTACACACTGTGGTAAGTTAAAGATGTATACTATAAACTCTAAAGCAACTTCGAAAATAACAAAGGATAGGTTTATAGCTAAAAAGACAACAAAAAAACACAAAATGGAGTAATAAAAATACTCATAATCCATATAAAAACGTTGATATACTGAAGTCATCAAAATTAAGAACTTCTCTTCAAAGGACATTATTAAGAGAATGAAAAGATGTTAACAACTGAGCAAACTTATTTGAAAATCATATAACTGATAAAGGATTTATATTGAGAATAAAAGCCTCTTAAAACTACAGTAAGATACCACCACATACCTATTAAAATATCTACAATTTAAAAGACTGATCCTACTAAGGATCAGCAAGAATGTAGAGGAACCAGAATTCACACACTGTTGGAAATGTAAAATGGTAAAAAAACATTTTGGAAAACACTTTAACTTACAAAGTTATACATACACTTACCTTATTACCCAGCCATTCACTCCTGGGTGAAATGAAAACATACATCCATACAAAGACTTAGACATGGATGTCCATAGCAGCTCTACCTGTAATAGCCCCCACACAGAAATAACCCAAAACTATGGTAAATCCTTACACAGACTACTACTGAGCAATAAAAACTAATTAATTATTGATTTGACAACAACATGGATGTATCTCAAAATAAATATGCTAAATGAAATAAATGAGATGAAAAGAGTACATCCTATATGATTCCATTTTCATTAAATTCTAGAAAATACAAACCACTAATAGTGACCAAAAGTCAAAAGAAATGGTGGGGGAGGTCATGAGCTACAGAAGGGAAAGATTACTAAGAGACAAAGAAATATTTTAGTGGTGTTGAATATGTTCAGAATCTTCATTGGGGTGATAGTTTCATGAATGTATACATACATCAATCTTATCATATTGTACAATTTAAATATGTGTAGTTTGCAAAGGAAATAGTCAACAAAAACAAAAGATAACCCACAGGATGGGAGAAGATATTTGCAAATGACTTATCAGATAAAGTGCTAGTATCTAAAATCTATAAAGAAATGATCAAACTCAACACCCAAAGAACAAATAATCCAATCAAGAAATGGGCAGAAGACATGAACAGACATTTCTGCAAAGAAGACATCTAAATGGCCAACAGGCACATGAAAAAAGTGCTCAACATTACTTAGCATCAGGGAAATACAAATCAAAACCACAATGAGATACCATGTGACATCAATAAGAATGGCTAAAATTAACAAGTCAGGAAACGACAGACGTTGGCGAGGATGCAGAGAAAGGGGAACCCTCCTACACTGTTGGTGGGAATGCAAGCCAGGGCAGCCACTCTGGAAAACAGTATGGAGGTTCCTCAAAAAGTTGGAAATAGAACTACCCTATGACCCAGCAATTGCACTACTGGGTATTTTACCCCAAAGATAGAAATGTAGTGATCCGAAGGGACACATTCACTCCCATGTTTATAGCAGCAATTTCCACAATAGCCAAACTAAGGAAAGAGCCTAGATGTCCATCGACAGAAGAATGGATGTAAAAGATGTGGTATCTATCTATCTATATATATATATGCATGTAAAAAAAAAATATATATATATCCATATCCATCCCCATGGAATATTATGCAGTCATCAAAAAGATGATATCTTGCCATTTGCAATGATGTGGATGGAACTAGAGGGTATTATGCAAGTAAAATAAGTCAATAGAGAAAGACAATTGTCATATGCTCTCATTGATATGTGGAATTTGAGCAACAAGGCAGAGGATCATGGGGCAAGAGAGGGAAAAATGAAACAAGATGAAACCAGAGAGGGAAACAAACTGAGGGTTGCTGGAGCAGAAGGGGGTAGGATGGATAGGGTGGCTGGGTGATGGACACTGGGGAGGGTATGTGCTATGGTGAGCGCTGTGTATTATCTAAGACTGACAAATCACAGACCTGTATCCCTGAAACAAATAATACATTATATGTTAATTTAAAAAAACCCTAGAAATATAAAATGGGGATAATAAAAAATAAATATGCGTAGTTCACTGTATATCAATTATACTTTAACAAGCTGTTTAAACCTGTCAGAATGTCTAAAATAAAAAAGACAAGTGTTGGCAAGGAAGTAGAGAAAAACGATCCCTTGTGCACCACTGCTGGAAATGTAAATTGGTGCAGTCAGTGTGGAGTGAAAAACGGTACAGAGATTCATAAAAAATTAAAAATAGAAATACCATATGATCCAGTAATTCCACTACCAGGTTTCTACCCAAAGAAAAAGAAAACACTAAACTGAAGAGATAATACACCCTTAAGTTTATATAGCATTATCTGTAATAGCCAAGGTATGGAAGGAACCCAAGTGTCCATCGACAGATGAATGGATAAAAAAGATGTGGCATATATACACACACACACACACACACACATATATATACATTTATTTATATATATATATATATATATATATATATATATATATAAATTAATCAGCCACAAGAGAGAACGAGAAAGAGAGCAAGTGTGCTTACCATTTGCAACAACATGGATGGACCTCAAGGGTACCATGCTAAGTGAAATAAGTCAGAGAAAGAAAAATACCACATGTGGAATTATATGTGGAATCTTAAAAACAAAACAAATGAATAAACAAACAAAAAGCAGAAACAGACCCATAAAAACAGAGAATAAACTGATGGTTGCCAGAGGCGAGAAGGGCAGAGGTTTGGGCACAATGGGTGAAGGGGAGTAGCTTCCAGTTATGGAATGAAGAAGTCACAGGGATTAAAAGGTACAGCATAGGGAATATAGTCAATGGCATTGTAACAGCAGATTGTAAAATGAAGATGGGAGCTACACTTGTGGCGAGCAGGGAAATAATGTACAGAGTTTCCAAATTATTATGCTGTACACCTGAAATAAATGTAACTCTGTGTGTCAACTACACTTCAATTTTAAAAAATCTGTTTAAGTAATCTTAACCTATTTTCTAAAAGGGTACAAACTTTCAGTTGTAAGATGAGTAATTCTGAGGATCTAATGTTATAACATGATGACTATAGTTAATAATACTGTATTGGGGGCGCCTGGGTGGCTCAGTGGGTTAAGCCGCTGCCTTCGGCTCAGGTCATGATCTCAGGGTCCTGGGATCGAGTCCCGCATCGGGCTCTCTGCTCAGCAGGGAGCCTGCTTCCCTTCCTCTCTCTCTGCCTGCCTCTCTGCCTACTTGTGATCTGTCTGTCAAATAAATAAATAAAATCTTTAAAAAAAAAAATAATAATACTGTATTGGATAACTGAGAGAACTTAAGCATTTCTACCAAAAAAAGGTGGGGAAAAAAGTGTATGAGGTGATGGATATGTTAATTAATTCAATTTTGGGAATCCTTTCACAGTGTGTACATAAATCAAATAATCAGACTGTACATTTTAAATATTTTACAATTTTATTTGTCAATTATATCTCAATAAAGCTGAAAAGAAAAACCTTCAGCTGTTTTCATTAATCACATTGTTGGCATTGGTATGCTGAGTTCTGTGTACATACTGTGGAATGAAATAAATGCATACTTCTGTGAGGTTTTACTTCTGTCATTTCTGCTGTCACTGAAAACAGGATCTCAATGTGAGAAAGAAGATACAAGTCTAAAATCAGAGTTTTAGTAATTTCGATTTGATGTTATCAGTATGAACTCCTGATATCATTTTATTTTAAAAAGATCTGTCTACTGAAAGAATGAGCTTTAGAAACAATGTCCAGTCCAAAAGGAATGAGTACCTCTATTGTCCAGGGGACCTGGAGTAATGTACGGGTAAGTCTGGAACATTCTGTCGTATCTACGTTACTAGGTTTATGCTGAAAGAGGACTCGGAAGCCCAGTGCAAAACAGTTTAATTTGTATAGTAGTAAAGACAATAACTGCAATGAAGTGAAGATATCAAATATTTTTAAATCCATAAATTAATATTAATTGGTTGCTGGAGGATGCTAGTAAGCCAATTCATCATTTTAAAAACAGATATAGGGAACAAATCATGCACTTATCCTACCTTTCCTATACAAACTGTATCAATCAACAGGCAATCAAAAAGACAAAGTTTCACTTTATAGAAGTACTTCAGCTAATAAATGAAGAGGGATAATAGGATATCACCATTTTGCAAACCTTAGCAAATCAATGGATGTAGGCATGAATCATCAGTATCTACTAATATCACAAAGGTGAGACAACCCAATATTATGAGGCTGTTGATTAACTATACACCACTACCAGTGAAGCAGTCATGCCCATCCATGAAAAAAAGAAAAAAACAAAACATGAATGGGATCAAGCCTCTAGATCCAACTACCAATGAGCAGAAGAAAAAAGAAACAGAATAGCATGCTAAACCACATGGACACAACTAGAAAATCTCAGAAAACTCTAAGACAAAGCCACCTAGATTCCTTAAAATTAAATTCTAAGGGCAGAAAAGGGAGAAAGAAGAAGGAACCACTCCCTTGATGTGGGCATTCTCAGGGAACTCTACCCTTTCCTCCTTGGGTACCTCATCCACTGTATTATGCTATAAACCTTATGACTAATGACTAAATCTCTCCAACTGACACCACAGAGGTGACATGTGTATAGCCCAGCCCCATCATGGGTTACAGATTCATAATACTAAACAGCATCTTAGAGATCATCCAGTCTAACCTCCCACCTAATATATTCATCTAATGCAAATAAGGCCACTTTCTTCTTCAAAAACTCTGTACAAAACTAAACTGAATAAAATGCAAGTTTCTTATCCTAACATTCAAAGCCCAATCTGTTTCTAGTCTTGCCTCTCTTCTCTATTACATATATTCTTTGACGCTGCCAAACTAGGCATAGTTATTCCCAAGTCTACATGCCCTTGCCTGATTTGTTTCCCTGCCCCCCCACCTACTACTTCCATTAGCTGAAATATTCCCATAATGGGACTACGAATAGTTTTCTTTTCCTATTTACATTCCTATATACAATAATAATGGTAAATGATTAACATTTCTGTGGCATCTTTGACACCGACACTTGTTAATACCTAGGTAGCTCTAATTCATCTCTGACCGATATGTCCTGAACTATCTTCTCATTTGGTACATATAGGCAGCCTATACAAAGTTTAAAAAATCAACCTAGGTAATTTTGAAGTTATAAACTCTAGGCATGCTAGAAATGAGACCATAATGTTCACATACATAAATATAAGATGAGCTTTTCTGTCTCTGTGAAAACTCACTTATTTTGCCTAAGAGCAAAAGACTCACCCATAATCCTAGCAAGAAGTATTTTGCTCGCAGTTATATCTACCTAATATCTACCTGACTCTCATTTTTAAATGAGATGAAAGCATAACCAAGGTCTTTCAAACTTCATCAGAGTCACACTTTATATTGAAATTCGATTCTAAAGTTAAGGCAAAAAACCTAAGTTCTTTAGCTTATACGAATTCAATTATGCATGGTTAGTAAAAAGTAACAAAACAACAATACTGTAAACTTGTATTTTCATACATTGTTGGTAAATGTAAATCAGAACCATCTTAGGCAAAGACTCCTGGCTGCCATCCAATACCATCTTCTTCTCATTTTCCTAAGAAACAGAACTGCCACCTTTTTTCAAGGGAGCAAGGCATTCAGCTAAAATCTTTTGCAGCTAGTTGGCCAGGTGATCCAGTTTTGTCCAGTGAAATACAGATGGAATACTGTGTGATTTTTCAGGAAGGATGCTTAAAAGGAAACTAGCAACATGCTTTTGCCTCTAAGAGGAGTGACTGGGTGACTGGGGAGACAGAAAATTGTATAAACTTCTGTATATTTTGAGTGTTGACACATGTAAATGTCTTATTCTTTTTTTTTTTTTAAGATTTTATTTGACAGAAAAAGAGAGAGAGAGAGAGAGAGTGCTCGTGCATAAGAATGGGAGAGGGGCAGAGGGAGAAGCAGGCTCCCCACTGAACAGGGAAACTGCCTTGGGAGCTTGATCCCAGGACCTCATGACCCAAGCCAAAGGCAGACATTCAACCAACTGAGCCACTAAGGTGCCCCGAACTTATTCTTTTTTAAAAAAACCCCACACATTAAAAAAGACTATAGTAACTACAAACAACTATTATAGGTTTAGTGAAGAAAAATGGCAATTTCAATCTCTTCCGAATATCAGAAGAGATATTTACTGTGGATGCCAAGTAAACTAGCTCAATAAACCAATTAGTACACCCATTCTACAAGAAAGCAGTAATTTTCTAATGCAACACAACATTCTACTACTCTGAATCTTATGTGCTTTAAAAACATATTCTAAATGAGTATATTTGAGTTCCAAACATGATAAAAAATAAACCTGAGCTATTTTCCCAGAATAAACCTAACACACGGAAATATATATTTCCCTGTAATAGTTTAAGTTTAAATCAATCAATCAATCTATCTATCTATCTGTCTATCTGTGAAAGATTCTGTGGAAGGTGTCTTTTGAGGAGAGGGAGAGGAAAAGTACCACAAACTTCCTTTTTGCAAGTTGAGTCAATTTATTTACTACATGAATATCAGAGAATTCACTAACAGAATAGTGTCAATGGAAAGGAAAAGCATAAGACATATATGATCCTTCTTACTTAATCAAGTAAATTAAAAATGTTGAGTAGCTGAAATAAAACAATTTTCCTAGCTATACTTTTTCTGATTAATCAAATATTGAACTCTTTCTTTAAAAAAGGATTTTATTTTTAAGTTAACTCTACACTCAATGTGGGGCTCGAACTTAGAACCCTGAGATCAAGAGTCACAGGTTCCACAGAATGTGCCAGTCAGGCATCCCATATACTGAACGGAACTTTAATGCAGTGAAATTTGGTTTCTCCAGCACACACAATACTCCAAAAAATTACAAAATGCAATGACACAGAACTTTTAGTCCTATTGACAAGTCACAGCCCAGACAATTCAGAAGCCTAGAAGCCTTTATCTCCATCACTCCAGCCCCATTCTAGGACTGGCAGTTAGGTGGCTGGGTTCTATCTATTACTAGCTCTACCACTCAGCAGCTTTCAGACTTTGGGTTAGACATTTAACAAAACAGTATTTTCTAATTTGAACATCCTTATATGCTAGTGAAGGCATGCTGCAACATTCAGTCATTATGATAACCATGTAAGGTAGGTTCTTTTACCTTTATTTTACAGACAAGAAAACAATACTGAGGTGTTAAAGAAGGTGGTCATAGTCACACAACTACTAAATGCAGAACTTAGATACAAGTCAGGTTGCTGCCTCTGTGTCCAGGGCTAGACCTACTACATTTAACCCTAATGGGCCTCACAGTTTTCTCAAATACTGGCCTAATGGATCTTCTACACTGTCCTAACCTACTGTGTCATAACACAATTCATTCTTTCCATATCGTTTTGTGCTAAGCATTGTGCAATAAACTATCAATTGAGGGAAAAATGTGGGGACCACTCAACGTATCTTAAACTGCTTCTCTGTTGCTACTTCTCTATATTCTCTCATAAAGGTCACATAAAGAATTTTCATAGTTATGTGATAATAAGAAGCCCCACCTCTAAAAGAAAGATACAATAATATCTATTAAATGGCCAATAAGTTTTAAAGGAATTATTGTGCTCTTGACTTGTTTTTTTTTTTTTTTAAAGATTTTATTTATTTATTTGACAGAGAGAGATCACAAGTAGACAGAGAAGCAGGCAGCGAGAGAGAGAGAGGGAAGCAGGTCCCTGCTGAGCAGAGAGCCCGATGCGGGACTCGATCCCAGGACCCTGAGATCATGACCTGAGCCGAAGGCAGTGGCTTAACCCACTGAGCCACCCAGGCGCCCTGTGCTCTTGACTTGTATTCAAACTCCAAATATATGAAAATCCTTGTCACACAAAGCAATATTTAATTGCTACAAAATCATCAAAAAGAACCTTCAAACCATAACAATACATTCAAGTTTCTGATAGTTTTTTAAAAATCAATGTCTCTTCTTCCAGTGATTAGGATTTAGCAGGTCTGGGCTAGGAAGTGGACATCAGAAGTAGACATCTGATGCACATTCCTGGCTAACATTCACTATAAAGGCTTAGACTCTCTGTTTCAAATTTATGAAATAATCCAGAACTGCAACCTTTTCCTTTCTCAGTGTGATATAAAGGTAACTTCTTATCAATATCACACAAAATCATATTATTTTCTATTCCAAGAAAATATTTGCTTAAAGTAATTAAAATCTTCAAACACAAACTCATTTTTAGGGGTGTTATCTGAAGAAGGATGGTACATTACTTTATTAATTCAATGAATATTTATAAATCACCTATAAGCTGCTGTTAGGCAATATCAACATATACAAAGCGAACAGACACCCACCCTGACATCAAGAACTTTTCAATCCAGTAATTAAACAAATACGATTAGATTCTAGAAATCAAGCCTCTTCATTGGTACAAATGATTCTCGAAACAGATGGAAGACTTAACACAAGACAATTTTCTACCTCTCAAACAGAAATAATAGTGTGGGGAAAGGCAGATGTAATACACAACATAAGGATGTTCTTTTCCTCTTTGTATTTCTAAACCATGTGTCTATTATTTCAAATAGTCCTCTGCACACAGCTTTTATGATAACAAAAATACTTTTTAGGAAGAGCCATAAAAAGAACTTTGGCATTAAACTATGAAGTATAACCCATTCTAATGATTAAAATTTCCCTTATAAATGACTGCTTAGGTGTAACTTTTAGGATAAATGAGAAAATTCGAAGATGTGCACCTGCATATGTTATATTACTTAGTCATTACAAACATGCTATTTCCTCAGTGTTTACATTTTAAAGCTTTTACAGCCAAAAGCACTCTACTCAATTCAACAATTGACAGGCTTTAGTCAAGATAAATAAACCCTTTTGGACCATCAACTTTAGAGGTCGACATTAAATTCTGCTCTTCAATTTCATCTCACAATCCAAACTGATCCTGCAATAAAAAGAGCTACAGGAAACACAGGGGACTGTGCTTCCCTTTTAACCCCATCTTCCCTTTTCCCAGACTCTTATTCACAAGGATAGGGAGGCATCCTGGTTTCAGACAAAAGGAACTGATAAAAGATGAATATATTAACAGAAACTCATAATCAGGTATCTGGGACTTGTAAAGATGAATTTTGCCGAAATATTTTCTTATAATTCAGGTGTCTCAAAGGCATTTAATATGCCATGGTAGCACTCTTTTTCTTTTTAATAGCCAATAATGTTTTTAAGATAAAGATTACACAGAGAACTATTTTCTTTGGCTAAGCCTGTCAGAAAAAGCCATTACTAGTGCAATACAGATGCAACATTTCTATATAAAGAGTTACTTTAAAAAAAAAAAAAAAAGCATGACATTTGGGGCAGGGGGAAGCTTTCCCTTGTGCAGTTAACAAGTTTTCGGGGACGTGGGGTGGGCAGGGAGAGGTAGGGAGAAAAGGGGGGTGTTTAGTAATCAAAGCATTCCTAACACATGCTCCTAAAGGGTGAATTTGCTTGGAAACATCTATCAAATGCAAACCTGATAACAGGTAACTTTCATATCAACATAAAAGCCAAATACCTTTGCTCCCCCAGTATATATATACATCAGTGGTCTATGTGGAGGGTTAAAAAGGCCTCAGGACAAAAAAGTCAAAGGTAAGCTTTATTCAATCTTGCCCCACAATGGAAGAGATTTTCCTCCAGTTCTTTGTGCTTTGTATTTGAATTCTGGTTTTCTGTGTTCAACAAATTTTCAGGCTATTTAATAAGAATATATACTATGCTAATCTGCCAACCAGGTTCATGATACTACAAACTAATTGAAGAACTAAAGTGCCCGCAGATGCTGCACTGGATAGTGGTCCCCATCCTGCTTCTCACTAAGGCTCTCTATTTCATTAGTAGGATGAACATACCTTGCATTCGTAAGTGTGCTATGTTCCGATGATAACCACAATTTTCCCTAACCAGGCTCAAAAACAAATTTACATTTAAATAATTACCTCTTTGAGACTATCATCGTCCTAGCCTTGGGGGTAGAGAGAATCACTTCCAGAATCTGAAGAAAGCTAATGGATCTTCTTAAAAAGTCTCACACACACACACACACACACACACACACACACACACACACACAGCACTGCATACAATGTCAGGGATTCACAGATCTCCTGAAGCTGCTGACCTGCAGGTCATAGTATAATCCATAATATTGGGAAAACTGGATATCCACATGCAAAAGAATGAAGTTAGACCCTTATTTATACCCTATACAAAAATTAACTCAAAATATATTAAAAACCTAAATGTTAAGACCTGGAACTATAAAACTCCTAGAAGAAAACACAGGGGAAAAGCTTCATGATACTAGATTTGGCAATGATTTCTCAGATGACAAAAAAAGTACAGGTGATAAAAGTAAAAATGGGCAAATGGAATAATATCAAACAAAACTGCACAGCAAAGGAAACAATCAGTATAGTGAAAAGTCAACCTAGAGAATGGGAGATAAATACATGCAAACAGTGTATCTGGTAAGGGATTAATATCACAAATATATATTTTTTTTATTTCATACAACTCAACAAAAAATAACTTGATTAAAAAATGGGCAGAGGACTTGAACAGACATTTCTCCAAAGAAGATATACAAATGGACAACAAGCATATGAAAAGATGCTCAATCTACCACTAACCATTCAGGAAATGCAAATCAAAACCACAATGAGATATTACCTTACACCATTAGGATGGCCGCTATCAAAAAAGAAAAAAACAAGTACTGGTGGGGATGTGGAAAAACTAGAACCCTGGGTATTGTTGCTGGGAATGTAAAATGATGCAGCTGCTATGGAAAACAGTATGGAGGTAACTCGGGCACCTGGGTGGCTCAGTTGGTTAAGCGTCTGCCTTCAGCCCAGGTCATGATCCCAGAGTTCTGGGATCATGTCTTGCATCAGCCTCTCTGCTCAGCAGCAAGTATGCTTCCTTCTCCTTCTCCCTCTGGCCCTCTCCCCACTCGTACTGGCTCTATTGTTCTCCCTCTCTCTCTCTCTCTCAAATAAATAAATAAATCCAAAAACAAACTAACAAAAAAACCAGAACAGTATGGAGGTACCTCAAAAAATTAAAAATAGAATTACCGTATCAAACAAAACTGCACAGCAAAGGAAGCAATCTAGCAATCCCACTTCTTGGTATACATCTAAAAGAACTGAAAACAGGATCTGGAAGAGCTATTTGCACACCCATGCTCATTGAAGCATTATTCACAATAGCCAAGAAGTAGAAGTATCTATCCATCAAAAGAATAGATAATATATATATATATATATATATATATATATATATATATGATATTCCTTTACATACATACATGTATGTGTGTGTTAAAAAGTCTTAAAAAAAGAGATCCTGTCAACATGAATGAAACTTGAGGGCATTATGCTAAGGGAAACAAGCCAGTCACAAAAACAAATACCGTATGATTCCACTTATATAAGCTACCTAAAGTAGTCAAACTCATAGAAACATGGTAGAAAATGGATACTAGGTTTGGGAGGGTGGGGGATGGGAAGTTGTTGTTCAGTGGATATAGAGCTTCAGTTTTGCAAGATGAAAAGTTCTAGTGGTCTTTTAAACAACAATGTACATATAGTTAACACTATTGTGTACACTTAAAAATGGCTAAAAGGGCAAATTTTATATCATGTTTTTTATAATTAACAAAAAACAAAACAAAAAAAGAGACAGCAAGGAAAGAATCCATAATAGTATAATAAATCTGGGAAGAGAGTAGAGTCTGAGGTGGGTTTTTAGGAGTCCTTTAATGGCATGCTAGGGCTGTAGATGAACTTTATTAACAAACGTATTGACGAAATGGGATAAAGTGTGCTATACCAAATATTCTGATTACTCTTGATTCTGGCCCTGTACTAGACACATTACATGCACAATCTCATTTAATTTTCCACTAAGCCTGCAAATGAGGACAAAATAAAATGGAAAGGGGGGGGGCTATAAGGAGATCAACTATGGAACACTGCAATAATGCTGGCATAAGGAAATAACAGCAGTGATAAAATTTACTAGCACCACAACTGAAATGACCCCCAGAAAAGTCTTCAATAATTTCCTGGACCAGGTTTAATTCTGCTAGCAAGAGGAAGATTTTGTGGGGTTTTTATTTGTTCTACAGAATTTTTTTAACAAATAATAACATGATCATAAAATCCAGTAGTCACACTCCTTGGCATTTACCCAAATAAGCTGAAAATTTACAACCATACAAAAACCTGCACATGAATGTCTACAAAAACTTTATTCATTAATAACCCAAACTTGGAAGCAACCAGTATGTCCTTCAACAGGTAAACAGATAAATAAACTGTGCTAAGTCCCTACGAAGGAATATTATTCGGAACTAAAAAGAAATGAGCTATCGAGCAGCAAAAAGACAAGGAAGAAACATAAATGCATATTACTAAGTGAAAAAAGCCAATATGAAAAGGCTGCATATTACATGAGTCCGACTATATGACATTCAGGAAAAGGCAAACCTATGGAGACAGTAAAAAGTTTGGGGAGAAGGAGGGATAAAGATTTGGGGGCCAGTGAAATGATTCTGTATGATACTTTAAGTTTAGATATGTCATTAGACATTTGCCAAAACCCACAGAAAACACAATACAAAGAAGGAACTTAATGTAAACTATGGACTTTGGATGATGAGAACCTGCCAATGTTGGTTCATCAATTGTTAGAAATGTTCCATAATGGTATGAGATACTGGAGGTGGGAAAACTGAAGGGGAAGGTAAGAGAGATATCTGGGAACTCTGTACTTTCAATTTAATTTTGCTGTGAATCTAAAACTGCTCTAAAAAATGAAGTCTGTTAACTTTTTAAAAATAACATGATCTGGGGCGCCTGGGTGGCTCAGTGGGTTAATAAGCCTCTGCCTTCAGCTCAGGTCATGATCTCGGGGTCCTGAGATAGAGCCCTGCATTGGGCTCTCTGCTCAGCAGGGAGCCTGCTTCTCCCTCTCTCTCTGCCTGACTCTCTGTCTACTTGTGATCTCTGTCTGTCAAATAAATAAATAAAATCTTTTTTAAAAAATAAATAAAAAATAAAAATAACATGATCTATTTTATAATATAATCAAAGAAGGTTTTACAGACATTTTTGTTGCAGTGCTTAAAAAAAAGGTATTATTATTATTTCAGGAAATCTTCTAGTAAGTAAATTTTAATTTTCTTCTTTTAGAGAGGCAGTGATCTAAACTCCCATTCAGCTACCTTTACCAAAAATTAGCACACCAACACCTTCTAGAAGAAAAGAAAATAATGTAGAGAAGCAGAATGAACCAGTACTCTTTCATAATTTTAACTGACTGAATACATTAATAAGCTCCATTCAATGCCATTTTATTTGCTTATTCTTTTCAGTGTTTAAGTAACAACATATACTATTCTGTTCCACAATTTAAACTATAAATGCTTGAGAAAGACTGGAATTTTCTGTCAATTTATATTTGTTAAAAAGAATTAATCTTCTTTCAAAGCTTACAGGAAAGAGACTATGATAGCAATATAAGGTTAATGTTATACAACAGAAATATCCAGAAATCATTTATCATCTCCAGTATGAATATCACTGACAAGAAACTGCTTAAGTTGCCAAACATTCTTATTAATTCCCTCCATATTAATGCAAAGTTTAATATAATAGTGTTCTCTGCATCAAATTGATCAAGATGCCTGATCTTAATCTCTAGATTAATGTTTTAGATTAATTTACAGTGCCAGATGCCTAATAGGCTTAGAAATAGTTATAATTTCAGTATTCCAAGACAATTCTCCAGAATGACTTCTATCCTCAAGGGCTGGCAAACAGGGGAAGAAAGGGAAAGGAGGTTTATAGCTAGTATAAGAAAGAGAAGTGCACAGCAAAAAAAAGATAATAGGAGAAATGAGGAAAGGGGACATAGGTATTAACAAGAGAAAGCACCAAGAAGAGCAAACATTAAAAAAAGAAAGAGTTGGCATGACACAATGTATTATATTAATATAATTTTATGTGTACCTTTGGCTATAATTCTCAATCTTTTATGCCACACTGTTACTTCAGAGGCAGAAGAAATAGGGAGAAAGAGGAAAATATGCCAATAGTGAAAGGAGTCCAATTCCCACTTCGGACTCAATTTGGTTAAAGAGAGGACAAATGTTTGAATAAAGTGCAGACACCAATGACAGTTAACCTGCCCGTCCCCATTTCTTTCCTTCTACTGTTTTATTAACTACAGGTTCTCTGTATTTTATTCACATAATTAACTCAACTTAAAACACATGCCCACAGATGTATAGAAATAAGGGTACTCTTCTGTCTTTTCCATTCTCAGGCAAAATGCCAGAAGAAAAGCACCTTTCCTGTTAGAAAAGAATGTAATCCTCTCACACTACTTCAGCTAATCAATAATTACTAACTAATAAAAGTTATTCAAATGTTTAATTATCATTACCATTTCTTTAAAAATCCAGTCTCTAACATAGAAATAACTTGAAAGAATTCACAATCCTTTTTAGCCCCCAAATGTGAGAACAATAACAAATGATTCAGCAAAACAAAATTCTCCTTTCCCCACAACAACTCACCTCATTTAATACAGGTATGAGGAAAGGAAAACAAAAATGGACTTTCTGCTTCAACTGTTTCAATTTGTTGTTTTCACTATATGGAAAAAGGTTTTAAAAGATGGATTTTATTGTTGGTGTTTTTAGCCTTTATTTATATCCTGCCCATTCCAAAACAAATGGGAGGTAGCTAAGAAAGAAACATATAGTACAGGACTTTAAAAAAAAAAAAAAGAAAAGAAAAGAAGTCTGGGAAGGGGAAAAAATGGGTAGGAAAGTTTTGAAGTGAGGATGAGGGGGACTGAAGGTGGTCTGTATGCAAAACATAAGCTAAAAATTCTACATTCCTTAACTAAGAAGGCTGCACAGTTGGCTATGAGCTTTATAGCAGCCAAAACAAAAGAGGAAAACTTAAGAATAGTTTTTGAGTTATTTTCACTGAAATGACCAGTTCTGTCAAACAAGGCAAGTCCATGGGCTCAACAGTTAATGTCAAAATTCCAAAGAGATTCAACAATAAAATACAGAGATGAACTTGAGGGACAAATTTTGCAAAGATGTTATCTAAGCAATGCCAATAAGAAGTTACAAGTTTTTCTTGCCTAATAAAGAATAATTAGGTGTTACAGCAAAACAGCCCCCCAACTAACAAGGATGGGGAAAGGTCACTTTCATTTCTGTCTAGTGACTGCTTACACAAGATTTACAATTTCTGGCAATTGCAAATACAGCTTGTTTAGTGGTGGACATTTTACAAAAGTAGCTGCTCATTACACATAAACCACCTCAGACAGAGATTTCTACTGAAATAACATCAAGAGTCAGCTGTCTGAATCAGTTTAATAATGCTGAGAATCTGTTTCTGAATGTTTTAAGAAAACTGTTTTGTCTGCCAGATCACATAATGTAAGCAGGTTAATACAGCCAATATTCCTCCTTATGAGCAATGTAAAGTTACACCCTACTTCATTAACTGTAAAATGCCACTAATGGTAAATGTGCCATTGTTTTAGGTACCACCAAAAAGAAAAACAAACATGCTGTTTATTAATATGGGTTATGACTGATGATAAGAAACATCTTGATTGTGGAGATCTTAAAATAAAATGTGCACTATCAGAAAAACATTTACATGGGAAACACATTTCTTTGAGCAACATAAGCCAGCTTCCTGTCCATCCCCCGACCTCTGGTACTGGTGCCCCTTTTTTCATTTTTAAAAAACAGTGCCCTGGGATGCCTGGGTGGCTCAGTTGGGTTACGTGTCTGCCTTTGGCTTAGATCATGATCTCAAGGTCCTGGGATGGAACCCCACCATCAGGTTCCTTGCTCAGCAGGGAGCCTGCTTCTCCCCCTGACTGCTGCTCTCCCTGCTTGTGTGCACTCTTTCTCTCTGATAAACTATAAATAAAAAATCTTATATTAGAAAAATAGTGCCCCAAAGGCAAAAAATTCCCTTCGATGGTCCAGACACAAAGGCTGCTTCCAGAATATTCTAGATTTCATCTTTTAAAAGTTTCTTTTCTTTCTTTTTTTTCCCCCATAATCTCCACACCCAGTGTGGGGCTCAAACTCACAACCTCGAGGTCAAGATTTGCATGCTCCTCCAACTGAGCCAGCTAGGGGCCCCTACATATCCCATAATTTTAAAGTAAATTAGAATTCAGAATTGGGATCTAAATATCCATCTGTTCCAAAATCATACCACCCCCGTCCCTCTAGAGATTGTAGGAGATAACATTTTAATCACTTTAAACTTTCCTTAAATATAATCAGCCCAAGCAATTTAGCAAACACCAGATAAAATTATTTTATCTCCAATATGCTAAAATAAACTTCACCTACTTAAAAAGTTATTTCCTAAAAATAAACAATAAATTAAGTTACAAAGATTTTGAGAACTCAATTCAACAAACTTAATGAATGCCTAATACATGCTAGGGACATAGAAATAAATAAAAACCAGTCTTTCTTTGTATCTACAGGGATATCTCCCCTTTTAAAAAAGATATATATATATATATATATATATATATATATATATATATATATAAATAAAGCAGTATGGAAACAAATGTAAGAGATTAATTCATCCTGTCTGGGGGTATAGATAAGGGTGGGAGCTGAGCCAGAGGTGAAGAATACCTAGAGAGAAAAAGAACTGAAGTGAGTAAAGTGTATGATGCTTTTGCCACCATCAAAGCAGAAGGATATTCCAAGCTTGGAGATAGGACTGAATGTGGACCTTACTTTTTCCTCTTATATTATACCTTGTTGCATGTCATACTCCGAAAACAGATAGAGGTCTAACTCTCAAAGATTCACTAGTATATGGTAATAGGAAATCAGGTTGAAAAATATACCTAGAATGCTGGATAAAATATATTTTAAAATGTACATGCTTTTAAATATATGGCTAACTTTGAGAGGGAAGCAAAGGAAGTCCTGAGGGCAGAAACGAGAAAGCACAAATTAGTAAGAGTGAGGAACACTATAGCTAGAGCTTTCCCTGGAGCTATTGGCTAATCCTTGGGGGGGGGGGGGGGGGGAAGGGCACTTGGTTTTAATGGGCTATTGATTGAGATGAAAAGGCTACCTCGCCTGGGTGGCTCAGTCAGTTCTGCCTTGGCTCCGGTCTGGATCCCAGGGTTCTGGGATCAAGCCCAGGATCAGCCCTGCTCATCCCTCTGGCCCTCCCCCGGGCTCGTTCTCTCTCTCTCTCAAATAAAATCTGAAAACAAAACAAACTCTCCCTTCCTCTCTCCCTACCCCTCCCCATGTGTGCACACAAGCAAGTGTTCACACATTCTTTCTCTCTAATAAATAAAATGAAGTCTTTAAAAAAGAGAGAGAAAGAAAAGGCTACCTTGAGCACTACCATGGAGACAGAATGGATTAACACCTGTCTAATGCCAAGATGCCCCAAAAAACTGCATCCTTAAGAGGGCAAAATAGGTAAAAAACAAAACAAAACTCATTCTGCAGGGGGAGATGATGGGAATAGGGTTTTTAATGGCTTTGGTTCATGATAGAAACATGTCTTCACTGAGAATTCTTTACCACAAGGCTGCACCTTTGTGGTGTTACAATTCAAACTAGTTGTTTGGCCTAAAAAACTAAGGTCAAAAATTTACTTAAAAGTAGGTGATTCCGCTAGACACTCATATTATCTCTGAAGAAAGATCTGATTCTTAGCCTCAAAAAAATTACAAAAAAGCTCCAAAGGTCATAAGCTCACAATTTTAAAAATCACAAAAACCATCTATGGGGGGCGCCTGGGTGGCTCAGTTGTTAAGCCTTGGGCTCAGGTCATGATCCCAGGGTCCTGGGATCGAGCCCCGCATTGGGCTCCCTGTTCAGCAGGAGGCCTACTTCTCCCTCTCCGACTCCCCCTGCTTGTGTTCCCTCTCTCGCTGTGTCTCTCTCTGTCAAATAAATAAGTAAAATCTTAAAAAAAAAATTAAAAAAAAGCATCTATGAATCTGAGCCAATGAATAGTAAACTATAGAATAAGACCAACAAGGACTGCAAATAATGTACATTTTACATAATGTAAAAGAAGTATTACATAATGTAAAATGAGTATTTTAATATGAAGAAATAAGACAGGGAAAGAAGTATGATACAGGAATAGGAGACTATTAAAATTGACCATATTTGAGGGCAACTAGCTGGTTCAGTTGGTACAGCATGCAACTCTTGATCTTAGGGTTGTGAGTTCAAGCCCCATGCTGGGCGTGGAGCTTACTTAAAAAAAAAAAAAACTGACCAGTTGGGGCACCTGGGTGGCTCAGTGGGTTAAGATTCTGCCTTCAGCTCAGGTCATGATCTCAGGGTCCTGGGATCAAGCGCCACATCGGGCTCTCTGCTCAGCAGGGAGCCTCCTTCCCCACCCCTCCTCTCTGCCTGCCTCTCTGCCTACTTGTGATCTCTGTCTGTCAAATAAATAAATAAACTATTTAAAAGATAATAAATAAATAAATAAATAAATAAAATAAAAAATAAAAATTAAAAAACTGACCAGAGTCCCCCAGCTGACTCAGTTGGTATAGAATGCAACTCCTGATCTTGCAGTTATAAGTCTGAGTCCCATGTTGGGTACAGAGATTATTTAAAAATAAAATCTTAGAAATCTGAAAACAGGCAATATTATTGCCTATGGACTTTAAGTTCACACTTTAAAATTTCTATGACAGGGGTGCCTGGATGGTTCAGTTGGCCAAGTGTCTGCCTTCGGCTCAGGTCAGGATTTCAGGGTCCTGGGATCCAGCCACGTGTCGGGCTCCCTGCTCAGCTGAGAGTGCCTCTCCCTCTTCCTCTGCCCTCCCCTAGCACATGCTCTCTCACTTGCTCGCTCCCAAATAAATAAATAAACTCTTTTAAAAAATAAAATAAAATTTTATAATTATTAATATATATAATATATAAAATATATAAAATATAATTTATAATTATTAAAATAGAGATGAAACTTACTAGAGAAAGGGGGTATGAAATCTCAAGCAATTCAAAAGCAAGTAAAGAGAAGAAATACAAAAATAAGAAAAGCAGGACATACAGAAAATATAAGATGACAGAAATAAATTTAAAAAGATCAGCACTGGGGCTGCCTGGGTGGCTCAGTGGGTTAAGCCTCTGCCATCAGCTCAGGTCATGATCTCGGGGTCCTGAGATCGAGTCCCACATTGGGCTCTCTGCTGGGCAGGGAGCCTGCTTCCTCCTCTCTCTCTCTCTCTCTCTACTTGTGATCTCTGTAAAATAAATGGAATCTTTACAAAAAAAAAAAAAAAAGATCAGCACTCGTGCTCAATGTAAATGAATTAAATGTTTCACTTAAAAGATTGTCTAGATAAAAAAATTTAAATATATGCTGCTTACCAGAGACATATAATAAATACATAAAAATGTTGAAAGTAAAAAGATAATAAAAAAGAAGTTAAAAGACACCAGAACACTGAACAAAGAAAACAGGTAACCATTTCCAATTAGGTATAGAAATTTACAAGATACTCCTTCCTATCAAAGGAAAAAGAAATAACATAGTTTCCTGGTTGGTTGTATACATGAAAGTTAAGAATTCAAAGAAATGTAAATAAACTAAATTCCAGAAAGAGATAAGCCCTTGCTAAGAGAGAAAACATCCAAATCTCCTTTCATCCTAAAACAGTGAGAGAAGCAAACTGACCACTAAGAATGCTAAGGAAAAAACAACAAACTTTTTAGCAAACTTTTATTTGCTGAAAATGGGTTGGTTCAATTGACTAGAAACTTGAGAATCTGCAGACCCAACATCCACACCTTTTTTGCCAATTTTTTCCCATAAGACCTTCAGTAGGATAGAGCAATAGGAATAGTGAAAGAGATCCCCTTCAAGTGCTGTGGTGCCTTAACTGAATATAAGGTTGGCGACAGAGCAAGAGAGCCTATAACTAGTCAATGAGATTAAACAGTAAAATTTAAAATAAAAATACCATTTTCAAAAGCATTGGAAAATATTAAATACTTAGGAGCAAATTTAATAGAACATGTGCAAGACCTCTATAATGAAAACTCCAAAACACTGCCAAGAGAAATTAAAGACAAAAATAAG
This sequence comes from Enhydra lutris kenyoni, assembly GCF_002288905.1. NCBI lineage: Eukaryota > Metazoa > Chordata > Mammalia > Carnivora > Mustelidae > Enhydra > Enhydra lutris. Next base: position 5,205,568 of record NW_019154110.1, read on the forward strand.
TGGAGACATACCATATTCATGGATTAGAAGCCTCAATTTTGTTAAGATGGCAATTACCTTCTGTTTGATCTATATATTTAACATCATCCTAATCAAAATCCCAACAGATTTTTAAATAGCAATTGACAAGTTAATTCTATAATGATATAGAAATACAAAGGTTTAGAATAGCTAAATGATCCTGAATGAGACCATGCAAGTTGGAGGACTTTCACTATCTGACTTCAAGAGTTACTTTAAAATGGTTCTCAACTGAGGGTGATTTTGTCCCTTAGGGAATATTTAGCATTTTTGTTGTCAGAACTAGAGGAATGCTACTAGCACCTAGCGTGCAGAGGCCAGGGATGCTGCTAAACATCATTATAATACGTAAAGAGAACCTTCACAACAACATGACAAATACATGTCAATAGTGCTGAGGTAAAGCTACACTAATCAAGATAGTATGGCATTAACATGAGAATAGACAAAAAGACAAAAGAAATTGAAGTACAGACTAGATTATATTTACACAATCAAGTGATTTTCCACTGCAGAGCAAGCCATTTCAATAAGAAAAGGAAAGTCTTTTCAACAAAAAGTACTGTTAAGACCAGGTTATTAGTACTGAAAAACAAAATAACAAAAATCTTCACAACTTTATGTTATTCCATATACAAAAATTAATTTGAAATGGAACAAAAACTAAAAGTATATAATTTCTTAAAAAAAAGTAAAGGTGAATACTTTCATAACTTTGGAGTCAGGTATGCAACACAGATGAATTATAAAAACATGCAGAGTGAAATAAGACTGGCACAAAAGAGTACATACAGTATGATTCCATATATATAAAATCTAAGAACAAATAAAATTAATCAATGATGATAGCAACAAAAAAGTTGCCTAGGGCAGGAGGAGGAGAGTACATAGTGGTGAACTTCCTGGGGTACTGAAATGATCTGTATTTTCACTGGGGTGATGCTTGCTTACTTGTCAAAATTCAAATTATATACATAAGTATATTCTGTTGCATGTAAATTACAATTACAATAAAAATTAACTAAAAATAAAGAAAAAGGGACACCTAGGTGGCTCAGTCAGTCAGGTGTCTGCCTTTGGCTCAGGTCATGATCCCAGCATCCCGGGATCAAGTCCCGCACTGGGCTCCTTGCTCAGGGGGGAGCCTGCTTCTTTTTCTGCCTGCTGCTACCCCTCCTTGTGTTCTCTCTCTCTCCCTCTCTGATTAAGAAAGAAAGAAAGAGAGAAAGAAAGAAAGAAAGAGAAAATAAAGTGTTAGCTACATTATTAAAAGATAAACTTTGTGGGAAAGGAATTTTTAGAGATAAGAGGGACTACATGCTTACAGGCTCAATATAATAGATGGATATAAATTCTAAACTTGTACATAAGAAAAGTTTCAAAACATATAAAAGCAAAGTGAGAGATCCAAGAGAAGAAATAATAAAAATTCACCAGAGTAAGCTTTAACAATATATTTATCAGTACTTATCAACTGAAAGATTATGCATATAAAAATATTTAATTATATATTTAATTATATAAAGCATATAACATTTAAACAACACAATTAGCAAACTAATGAACATATACAAAACATTACCCTAAATAACTGCAGAATAAACATGTTTCAGACACAAAAAATTTTTATAAAAAGTGATCACATACTAAGTCATAGGTTAATCTCAACAAATTCAAAGAAAATGGTATAATGCAGACATATTCAAATCATAACAAATGTTACAAGGTAGTAAACTAAAAATAAGTATCAATTTTTAAAATTAAAAACACACTTCTAAATAATCTATCAGTTAAAGAAAAAATGAGAGATATACAAATATGGCCAGTTGATTTTTGAAAAAGATACAAAATCAAATTAATGGAGAAAAGATAGGATGTGCTTTTCAACAAATGGTGGTGGAAAAACTAGATATCCATATGTTTAAAAAAAAAAGAAGCTCAGCCTAAACATTACAACTTGTACAAAAATTAACTCACCCATGGATTATAGATCTCAACATAAACCATAAAACTATACAACTTTCAGAAGAAAACACAAGAGAAATCCTCATGACCTGACAGGCAAGGAGTTTGGTAAATATGTCACCAAAAGCAGGACCCGTGAAAGAAAAAAACTGATCAACTGGACTTCACCAAAATTGAAATGTTTGTATTATGAAAGACACTGCTGAGAGAATGTTTTTTAAAAAGAACTAGAGAATCAGAGAAAAATATTTGTAAATCACATACCTAAAAGAGGACATATATCCTGAATATATAAAGACGGCTCAAAACCCAATATTAAGAAAACAAACAACCCAATTTAAACATGAGCAAAGACTTGAAGAGGTACTTTACAAAAAGGATAAAGAGATGGCAAACAAGACAGATACTTAATATCATTAGCCATTAGGAAAATAAATCATAGGGCTAAAATGTGCTCACTGGATTTAGTATCTACCTGCTAGTTTGTCAGAGCAGTTTGAGCTGTACAGTTTGTGCAAGAAAGGAACATACAGCAGTTGCGAGAAAATGCGAAGTGGAGATAATAATTGAAAACTAATCTTTCAAGGAATGTGGCTATGAAGGGAAAGAGAGGTTAGGTTGGTAATCTAAAGGATAAAGATTGAATTTAGGGGTGAGCCTTGAGCAAGTTTAAAGGTATAGGTAAAGGTACTATACAGGTGTCGGTACTATAGAGAGGTATAGGTAAAGGTACTGTAGAGAGGCAGAGGTTGAAAACCTAAGATAATAAAAAGAAAAAAGGCCCTGGAAAATAATAGGGAGAGAATAGGATCTAAAGACAACTTGAGAAGTGGAGGAAAGCTGAATAACATTGACATGCATATTTGTCTGTGGGTGGAACAGGAAGTTATCCAGTTCCTGCATCCTTTAGCTTTATTTTCTCTGTGAAATAGAGGGTGAAGTCATCTGTGGAAAGTGAGGAAGAGGTGGAGTAGGAACTTGAGGAGAGTGACAGAGGTCTGAAATAGCTGTTGTGGGCAGTGGAGAAAAGAGCTGTCTTGAGATGAGTGTAAGACTTGCTAAAGAACACTCAAAGTTCAGTAAAGGTTATCAACCTTGAACTATGTCAAGCTGCCATCAATTTTCTAAACATCTAGGGATAAGCCTCAAGCAAGTAAAGGCAAAGGTACTTTCACCACTGCCAGCCTGTAATGAAGTTTGTGGTCCACACTAGGAATAGCACTGACCTAAACTCCTATGGTTGCCTTCTCCTCACTTTGAGACCTGTTCCTACTGCAGACCATTCCCTCTCAGTACTGCCTGGTACTCCCTGAGCACTTTATAAAAATAAATCTGATCACTTAAACCTCTGTTTAACTTAACCAACAGCTTCCTAGATTCAGATAAAATCTGAAAATATTAAAATAGCAAACAAGGTCCTTCTTTATTTCATCTCTTAGCAATCACTCTCAACCATCACAGCTCATCTTTAACTTTAGTCATAATTAAGCAATTTCAGGTCCCCAATGTACTGTGGTCTCACATGTCCCCATTATTCTGTACATGAAATTCCCTTTGTTGGTCATCCCTTGACCTTTGCCAACAGGTAACTCAGATGCTCCTCCCTTAATTTGGCCTATTACTCAAAAAAAAAAACAAAAAAAAAAAACAAAAAAAAAACAAAAAAACCCTGCATAACTACAGGGATTATCATTCACAATATAATGCTGTAAGAAGTCTCCCCTTGAAACTGTACAAACTGAGGGCCTGGGTATCCCACCCATGTCTTCCCACAGTAAGCATCCTGTGCCTACCTGTATGCGTATCTTAACTGAAATCTGTTTACAAAGATTCAAGTACAATCTTCTTCAAGATAGGGATTTTGTCAGGGAAACTTTCTGGGCCTCACCAGTTAGACTAGGTACTATAATCACTCTATTTTCCTCCATAAAAAAAGATGGTAAGTGTTAAGAGATAACCATAAAAACAGCTGATATTTACTGTTTACTATAGGTAAGCACTACATTAAGAATTTTATATATCTCATTTAATTCTCAAAGAACCCTAGATAGGTACCATTATAATTTCTATTTTATAGAAGATGGAACTGAGACATGAAGAGCAACAAAGCAACTTGCTTAAAGTCACATGGCCAATAAGGAGCGGATTGTGAATGTGAGTAAATTATCTCGGGAGATTTTTAAATGTGTCTTCCTTACTTAACATCATATAAATTTTGTTCCCCATACACCCTCAGTGCTCAAAGTCTACTACACAGGTCTTCAATAAACGTTTGCTAATTTAAAGATAACTCTAAAGTCAGACCTTTACATTTAACCCTCCTAAATTTCCACTTGTCAATTTCTGCCTCTCATTCTTAGAGTGTTCTCCCTGAATACTTGTCATCTACTATATTAGCCATCTTTCCTAGCTCCTGTTGATTGGGAAATTTGATAAGCCTTCTATGTTATTGTCCAAATTAGCAATAAAAATGTCAGTCTTATATTTGGGTTCAGAAAGTTATTTTTGACATTTAAAAAAATTATTTTTGACATCTTAAATCTCTACATTCACCCAACTACTCAACTGAAATCATAGCTGTTTAAACTATTTAAAAGGTCGAAGAATAGAACCATTACTTTGATAGGGTTTTCTTTTCTTTTTTTTTTTTTAAGATTTTATTTATTTATTTGACAGAGATCACAAGTAGGCAGAGAGGCAGGCACAGAGAAAGAGGAAGGGAAGCAGGCTCCCTGCTGAGCAGAGAGCCCGATGTGGGGTTCAATCCCAGGACCCTGAGATCATAACCTGAGCCAAAGGCAGAGGCTATTAACCCACTGAGCCACCCAGGCACCCTTTGGTAGGGTTTTCAATAAAATATTATTTTGCCTTAACTTTTCTTAAGTTTTGCAGTTTTTCAACAGGTAAATAATCACTCCTTGGTCATTTCATTCAGTTTTTAATTATTTATTAGCCTCCAAATGCACCTCTCAGGGTTTCTCATTTTATCATGATTCCTTCCTGTGAATCCCCTATTTGTCAAAAAAGCTCCAGAAGAAAGAGTGGGGAATAAGATGTTCCATATTACTAACTGAACTTTTAGGAGAGTGAAGGGATAAATCTTCCATAAGTTGACTCTACAAACATCGTTGGAGAAAGGAATTAGGAACTTCCTTTATACAGACAAATACAGACAAAATATAAAAGGACTTTTATACTGTAAAATTATCTCCCCTTTCAGGAAAGCATTTTAGCAAACACTTGTAAAAGAACAAAGTTTAATAAGAAAGATATGATAAAATGACTTGTTTTTACAACCCAAACCCTGAGAAATCAACTTAGAAAATGGGTAGACTGCGGAAAAATGGTGTACATACATAAATCATCTTTAATTTCCTTTTTCCTTTTGGAAACTATATATTAAGCTTTATACTTGAAGTAAGCTATGTTCGGACCCTAATATTATTCAACCAAGTTTATTTGGGGGTAAATTATTCCAGTTGGGTTACCCAACTGAGAGCATAACAATCAAAAAAAAGATACTGGGGTGACTTGGTTATTGTCTTAATGATAAAACAGTTGTCAATCTATCACAATTTAATGATTTTGCTGAAAGCATTTATTCCATAGTTTACTGTGTTAATTATACCACACACGACTTTAATATTGAGCTTTTCATCATTATCCAAAGATACCACAGTATATTTCAGTAAAATTAAGAATGTTTACCTAAAACATTATACAAGTCCAGGTTTTGATTTTAGTAAGTAAGGATTTTTCCTTAAATCCAGAAAGTCACTCTGAGAATCCTCATTTACCCTCATTTTTTTTTTTAGGATTTTTATTTATTTATTTGAGAGAGAGAGTGAGCATGGCGTGGGGGTAGAGGGAGAAGCAGCCTCCCCACTGAGCAAGGGAGCCTGATACGATCCCAGGACCCTGAGAGATCATGACCTGAGCCAAAGACAGATGCTTAACTAATTAAGCCACCCAGGCACCCTCACCTACACCCTCACTTTTTAAGTGTCATAGGAAGCTTAATAATAGTATTAACATTCAGTGAAAGAAAACTAAATGATAGGAAATGGGCATAGAGCTAGTATTAGATCTAGAACTCTTTTGAGCAGAAAGTCAAGAGGACAATAACACTCAAAATTAAAGTCACTAAATAAGGACTATAGAGTCACTACTATAGGGATCCTAAGAAAAAAACGTCAAAACCTGTCCTGTCTATATTGTTCTCTGTATCTCCGGAGTTTCAATACCCCATTCTAATTTACGTGGTTTCAACAGGCATCACCTTTCAAACCTTGCCCACTTAGTCACATGACTTTATTTTCTAAAAAAATAACTTAATAATAATTTGAGAAATCCAATATATCCCCCCGTATAGCAAAACTGAAGGAAGGAATCATCAATTACTGGAGCATCATTTGAGTATATTAGATGAAATGATCTTTGTGTCTCTTCTACCTCTACAACCACAAAATAAAGTTTTTATGGAAATAAGCTGATTTTGATTTGAGGAAGAATGGACCCCATGAAGTACAGAGACCCCACAAACCATTTGGTCACTTATATCACTCTCAAATTCAAGTTAGGAACTCAAGTGAATTGAATTACAACCCAAATTAGTTGCTGTTACTTTTGTCACTAGTACTGCTGAATCAGAACTAAGGCAAAAGAAAAAATCATCTCCGGGATTGTGCAAAGTCATTTTTTTTTAAATGTCTTTTTTCAATTTTCTTCTAACGATAAGACTATGAACTCCTGGGGTGCCTGGGTGGCTCAGTGGGTTAAGCCTCTGCCTTCAGCTCAGGTCATGATCTCAGGGTCCTGGGATTGAGCCCCACATTGGGTTCTCTGCTCAGCAGGGAGCCTGCTCTCTCTGCCTGCCTCTTTGCTTACTTGTGATCTTTCTGTCAAATTAATAAATAAAATTAAAAAAAAAAAAAAAAAAGACTAGGAACTCCTTTCACAAATACCTCATGGAATTACAGAATGGTAAAACACCGAAACTGGAAAAACTAGTACTTCAACCTTTAAATCTCAACAACTTGAATCATTGGAGAAGTCTGTAAAACTAACTGCTCCTCCCACCATCTCTTATAAACCACATTCCCACAGCATTCTGCAAAGAATCAAGTTATCTGAGGATGCAGCTGTTAAGTAATAACAGCTGCTCAGTATTGAAATTCAGGGGTTATCCCTAAAACCAAATTCCCCAAAACTCAGATTTGAAAAATAACAGAATCATTAGTTTAAGTAAAAAACCCAACTAAGTTTATTTTAATAGAAAAGAATGATTTTTATTTGCTAAGGCTAACAAGGCGGTGATACTTATGCAAATATCTTTGAATATATCATGGACACCATAAAAAGTTAGCTACAGAGAAATTTAAAGGTATGCATCAAAGAACCATTTTTATATTTAACCTAGTTAAGCATTTCCTCCACTTTCAGGAACTTGAATAAATAGGGCAACCATACTCTAAAGTATACAGATTCTGTATAAACCCTGATTCATCTGTTCCCTCAAAGATTCACTAAACTGTTGATGAAGAAAGAATAAACCCATCTCGTCTTTATCACTTTTGTTAATTAGAAAAAGAACCCAAAGTTTAAAGTTACTGCATTCTGTATTTATACTTTTCTCTAAGGCGTTTCAAGTACTCTAGAATCTGTTTACCATTTGTATAAAACCCCCAAATAAGCAAAACTAAACAATATATTGTTTAGTGAATTTTAGGGAGGATGGGGGTGTGTGTGACAGAACTGTTCTAAAACTAATAATGGTGATAGCTGCGTAACTGCATAAATTTACTAACTCAATGAACTACATACTTTAAATGGGAGAATTTTACAGCATATATATTTTACTCAATAAAACTTTTCATAAATAAAGTATCAAGATAACGAGAAGACAAGCTACCACCAAGGAAAACATATTTGCAAATGACATCTAATAAAGGATTGTTATCTAAAATCTATAAAGAAGTCTTAAAACTCAGTAATATGAAAACAGAAACACCCAACTGAAAACTGGGCCAAAGACCTTAACAGACACCTCACCAAAGAAGATATACAGATAGCAAATAAGCATATGAAAAGATGTCCCACATTTATGTTATCAGGGAAATACAAAGAGAAGGTACCACTACACAGAATGCTCAGAATGGCCAAGTCCAGAACACCAACAACATCAACTGCTGACACGGACATGGAGCAACAGGAACCCTCATTCACTGCTGGTGAGAATGTATTCAAAATAGTCCAGCCATTTTGGAAGACCGATTGGCAATTTTTTACCAAACTCAACATAGTCTTACCATAATACAATCCAGCAATCATGCTCCTTAGTATTTACCAAAAGGAGCTGAAAACTTATGTCTACACAAAAACCTGCACATAAATGTTTACAGCAGCTTTAACTGTAATTGCCAAAACTTGGAAGCAACCAAGACACCCCTGAAGAGATGAAGAGATAAACAAACTGTGGTACTTCCAGACAATAGAATAGTTTTCAGCACTAAAAAGAAATGAGCTATCAAGCCATGTACACACCTGGAGGAAATTTAAATGCACATTACTAAGTAAAAGAAGGCAATCTGAAAAAGCTAGATACACTGATTCCAACTATATGATACGAAAAGGAAAAATTATGGAGGCAAAAAAGAAGAGTGGTTACCAGTGGTTAGGGAAGAGGAATAAATGAACAAGTAGAGCACAGAGGATTTTTAGGCAGCAAAATTATTCTGTAGGATAGAATGTCATTATACATTTGTCGAAACCCATAGAATGCATAATACCAAGAGAAACCCTAATGTAAACTATGTACTTGGAGTGAAAATGATGTGTCAATGCAGGTTCACTGATTGTAATAAATGTTATCATTTTGGTTCAGGATGTTCATAGTGAGGGAGACTACATATGCCCAGGATCAGCAGGTTTATGGGAACTCTCTGTACTTTCTATACAATTTTGCTGTGAACCTAAAACTGCTCTTAAAAAATAAAGTTTATTTAAAATAAAAACAAAAATAAGATAATAAAACAAACTCAATCAGGGTGCAGAGCAACATCAATATACAAATATCAACTGTACACACAAGCAATGAGCAATCCAAAAATGAAATTAAGAAAACAATTCCAACTACAATATTGTTAAAAACAATAAAACATGCAGGAATAAATTTAACAAATGTGTAAAACGTACTCTGAAAACTGCAAAATTGTTGAAAGAAGTGGAAGATCTAAATAAATGGGAAAATATCCCATGTTCATGGATTGGAAGACTTAATATTGTTAAGATGACAGTATTCCTCAAATCGATTTGCAGATTCAATGCAATTTCCTATCAAAATCCCATCTGGCTTTTTTTTTTTTTTTAAGAAGCAGATAAGCTAATCCTAAAATTCTTATGAAAATGCAAGGGACCCAAAATAACCAAAACAATCTTAAAAAAGAACAAAGTTGGAAGACTCACATTTCCCTATTTCAAAACTTACTAAAATGTTATAGTAATCAACAGTGTGGCCCTAGCATAAGGAGAAATTTATAAATCAATGGAATAAAATTGAAAATCCAGAAATAAGCTCTTACATTTATGGCCAAATGATTCTCAACATGGGTGCCAAGGCCATTCAATTGGGAAATAGTAATAATCTTTCCAACAAATAGTGAGGGACAACTGGATATCCACAGGAAAAAGAATAAAGTTTTACCCATATGTCACATACAAAAAATTAACTCAAAAGGGATCAAAGACCTAAATATGAGTTAAAACTATAAAACTCTTAGAAGAAAATACAGGTATAAATCTTTATGATTCTGGATTAGGTAAAACCTCAGATATGACATAAGGGCAAGCAACAGAAAATAGATCAACTGGATTTCAACAAAATTTATTTATTTATTTATTTATTTATTTATTTATTTGACAGAGAGAGAGAGAGAGAGAGAGAGAGAGTGCGAGAGCACAAGGAGTGGGAACAAGAGAGGGGGTATCAGGCTCCTTGCCAAGCAGGGAGCCCGATGCAGGGCTATTCCCAGACCCCGGGATCATGACCTGAGCTGAAGGCAGATGCTTAACCATCTGAGCTACCCAGCCGCCCCCAAAATTAAAAATTTTTATGCTTTTAAAGGATACCAATGGCTAAGAAAGTAAAAAAGACAAACCACAGAATGGGGGAACATATTTACAAATCATATATCTGATCAGGGACTGGCATCTAGAACAGATAAAGAACTTCATAACTCAACAATAAAAAGACAACCCAATTTAAAAATGGTCAAAGGACTTGAATAGATAGTTCTCCAAAGACAACATACAATTAGCCAACAAGCACAAGAAAAGATGATCACCGTCATATTAATGGAAAATACACATCAAAACTACAATGAGTTGTGGTAACTTAGTGTGTAGTGTTAACTCACCGTGAAGTGGTAACTTCACACTAAGATGCCTATAATCAAGAAGGCAGATAAGAAGTGTTGACAGGGATGTGGAGAAACTGGAACCCTCTTACATTGTTGGTAGAAATGTAAAAAGTTCAGCCAGAACACAGTTTTAGCGATTCCTCAAGAAGTTAAACATAGTTATCTGATGCTAGATGACCCAGCAATCCCACTCCCAGGTATATACCCCCAAGAGAAATGAAAACATATGTTCTTATAAAACTTGTCTGTGAATGTTCATAAGCAGTATTATTCAAAATAGCCAAAAAGTGGAAACAATCCTAATATCCAACTGGTAAACAAAATGTGGTATAGCCATACAATGGAATATTATTCAGGAATAAAAAGGGATGAACTTTGAAAACATTATGCTAAATAAAAGAAATCAGTCACAAGGACCACATATCCTGAATGATTCTATTTATACAAAATGTCCAAAATAGGCAAATCTACAGAAACAGAAACATTAATGGTTGCCAGGGGCACAGGGAATAGAGAGTGATTTGTTAATGGGTATGTTTCTTTAGGTGGTGATGAAAACGTTCTAAAAGAAAATTTACTCTGTGAATATACTAAAAGCCATTAAATTATACACTTTAAATGGGTGATTTATAGGATATGTGACTTATGTCATCAAGAAAACTAATTTTTTTAAAGCAGGGAATAAAAAACAAAAATTCTGAAGAGTAGTTTCTTCTTGGCAGGCAGGTAAGGCAGAAAGATGGAATGGGGAGGTGGGACGTGTTTAAGGGCTGCTTCACAGTGTTGGTTTTAAGTTCTATTTCTTAGGCTGGGTTGTAGATACTCTTTTTTTTTTTTTTTTTTTTAAGAGTTTTTATTTATTTATTTGAGATTGAGAGAGAGACAACGACAGCAACAGGGAACAGGACGGAGATGAGCAAGCACAAGCAGGGAAAAAAGGGAGAAACAGTCTTCCTGCTGAGCAGGGAGCCAGATGCAGGGCTCAGTCTCAGGACCCTGGGATCATGACCTGGGCTGAAGGCAGACGCTTAAACAACTGAGCCACCCAGGCACCCTTGGATACTTTATTATTCTTAATAACCTCTATCACTTATCTTTTATGGATCTCTTAATTAGCTCTGACACCTCAGGCAAGTCACTTAGACCTCTCTGAGCTGTAGCTTCCTCCTCTAAAAAAGAGCGACACTATCATGTACCTCCTTAGGTCTATTCTTTATAGTAAAGAAATTCTTAGTGTTTCTTTAAAGTGGAAGTTACTATAAACTCCAAAGTGAAAATCTGCTATACTCTCACCTCACTAAAACCATTATTGGCAGATATCCTCCCAGACTTTCCTGGAACATATGAGTAATTCTTTTTTTTAAAGGGGACAATCTGGGATGCCTGGGTGGCTCAGTTGTTAGGCATCTGCCTTTGGCTCAGGGTCCTGGGATCAAGTCCCGCATTGGGCTTCCTGCTCATTGGGAGGCCTGCTTCTCCCTCTCCCACTCTCCCTACTTATAGTCCCTCTCTTGTGTTCTCTCTCTCTCTCTCTCTCTCTCTCTCTGTGTCAAATAAATAAATAAAATCTTTTAAAAGGTGGGGGGGGACAATCTTTGACACTGGTTTTCACTTAATAAATTGTGAGTATCTTTCAAAGATAACCACTCCACTACCCACAGACATTTAGGTTGCTTTCCTTGTGAATACATCTTTGCATCTGTAAGCTCAATGACATCTCCAGTTAACGGGTATGTACATTCAGTTTTGAGAAACTGCTCTTCCAGAAAGTCTCTACCCAACTACACTATTATCAAAAGTTTGAGTATCTGTTTTACTACATCTGTAACAACTGAAAGAGCTATCACTTTTTTAAAAAATGTCAATCTAGCAGGGCACCTGGGTGGCTCAGTTGGTTAAGCCTCTGACATTAGCTCAGGTCATGATCTTGGGGTCCTGGGGTCGAGCCCCACTTTAGGGTTAGCAGGGAGTCTGCCTGTCCCTCTCCCTTTTCCCTCCGCCTACTCATGACTGCTAGTCCTCTCTCTCAAATAATTTTTTTTTTTAAAGTTAATCTAGCAGGTTAAAAGTGATATCCTATTTCTGCATTTCTTTGTGAATAAAAATAAGAATCTTTTTCAAATGTTTTTAAACAAATTTTATTTCTTCTACAAACAGCCCATTCTCTAGCTTTTGCCCATTTTTAGTTAGGTTAATCACCCTTACTTCTCACTGATTTTAAGAGCTCTTTAAATATTTAAGATATTAACTTCTTTCATATATGTTGCCAATATTTCCCTCCAGCTTTTTTTTTTTTCCTTTTAGGCTTTTTATGGTGTATTTTACCAAATACACCTCATAAATATCTACACAGACAAATCTGATATTTTTTCTTGCTTTGAAGTCAAGGTAATAAGTCTTCCCCTGTAAGATGATAATAATAGTTATCCATATTTTCTTATTTTTGGCTTTATACTTTTACACTTAAATTTTTAATCCACTTGGGACTTTTTGTACAGTGGTAAGTATGGATCCAATTTCATCTCTCCCCAACACTAGCGAACCCTCCCAACCAAGATTTAAGAAATCAGTGGTGTGTTAGAGCTGGTTCATACTGGCCCCTGAGAAATTATTACATTTTCTGGTATTTTGCAAGCGGACTGTGAAACACAGGCATTATTAAAAATTAAATTATATATAAAAATTAAATTATATAAACTTACAGTGTAATAAATCAAAACAAAGTTAATAAATACTCTGAAATCATCATTTCCTAATTATCTTAATATTACTCTCAAGGTTAACATCTTCTTTACCTGTAGGGTAAAAATACTTTGTAATGGTGTGCTATTATGTTTCTTTTTCCAATTCAGGCATTTGGTGACTTCACATTGGTAGCCTGAAATTGGCCATTACAGGAATATTTACACCACAGGAATCTGGCAGGCCCTACAAACCAGGGCTGTTTTATTTTTCAGAGACCCTGTGAAACATATACCAGCACACCACTGAAATAAACCATTCTTTCTCACTAATTTTAAAGAGCATGGCTACCACATACTAATCTGTCATTTATTCACAAGTTTATAGAATGGAATATGGAGCTTAGAATTGAACGTATTTTTTTTTTCCTGTGCTAGCATCAGGGATGACTTTGTTATGATTTTATGTAGGAGATGAGACTTTAGACATAGTTTCCATTTTTATAACATGAGATCACAGTTCTGCATCGAGAATGTATTTTTTCTAAACTATTCAACAGCATTCTTAACTTAACAGTAGATTATAGAGGGCAACTAGGTGGTTCAGTTGGTTAAGCATCTGATTCTTGATTTCGGCTCAGGTCATGATCTCAGGATAATGGGACTGTGCCCCATACTGGGCTCCGCACTGGTTGTGGAACCTGTTTAAGATTCTCTCTCTTCCCCACTCTCTCTCTGCCCCCTGCCCCAAAAAGTAGACTATAGAAAGCAGTAGCAAAATAATAACTATTTGGAGGGTTAGTTGGTTACTGCATACTATTTTTAGATTAGGGCTCTTAACTCTTAAAAAAAAAAATCCAAACCCCAAAAAACAAAATCACTATCATGGGGCAGTCCGAATACCACTCTCCAAGTGTTCCCTCCTAAAAATTCCTGCAGTGTATGAGGAAGGAGGGATCTATATAATGGCAAGGGCCAATGATAGTACTCTTCTTTGACAGTCACCACCATGTCAAATTTAGCATTAGCAACTTTCAAGGTCACGACAAACAATAAGTACCCACCAAGGACCACATTTGGCACTGGAGATACAAATGAGACATGGCCCCAGTCCTCGAAACACTCATTATTTTCAGTGTATCGGTGGGTATAGAGTTTGTCATAAGTGGTTGTAAGCATTTGCTTTTATTTGCATTGAGAGGGAAAGGGCAGAAGCCGATTTTGATTTGTCTAAGAAACAAGCATCTACTTTATTATTTTTTTTTAAAGATTTTTATTTATTTGACAGACAGATCACAAGTAGGCAGAGAGGCAGGCAGAGAGAGCGAGGAGGAGGAGGCAGGCTCCCCGCTGATACGAGAGCCCGATGTGAGGCTCTGGGATCATGACCTGAGCCAAAGGCAGAGGCTTTAACCATTGAGCCACCCAGGCTCCCCAAGCATCTACTTTAAAATGAAAAAAATCTAGGTATAAAAACTAGTTATTTAAAGTTTGCCCACCTATGGAGATAAGCTGATACATGCTGAAAACTAGATCTTCAGCATCTACACCAGTTAAACATCAGTGTCCCAATTGTAATGTCTTTACTGCTGAGGTACTTTAAGTTGTCAACAATTTATTTGCAGACACCGACATCAACTGTATCAAGTAAACAATATCTGCTGTCTATATATCTCCTTACCTGTCACAAGCCATTTAGATTTGAACTCCAGCTACCTCATTCTAGGTGCTTACGTTATGAAACTAGGTAATGTAAGAGCTGGGTAGATTCAATAACACAACCCTTTTTTGCACATAAACCAAAAGACTTCTTTTTTAAAGACTTGTCAGTTGGTTTCCAGTAGGCATAATATCTCATATTGTAGCCTAGGGAGCAAACACAGCAGCTGCCCTTTTCATAGACACAGTTGTGCCTTGATATACACAGAGCAATGATTTCAACCACTTCCAATTACTAATATTTTAAACTTTAAAAGCTATTTCTTAGGAATTTGGGCTATATATAGAAATAATCATTACCCCTTGGGAAACAATGGCTCATTTACTGAAAATGAGTTTAACAAAGGAATTATTTGGTACTGAGAAATACAGAGCAGTGAATCGGGTGACACAAATCACAGCATCATCAGCTCATGTGACTAACACAGTAATTTACTTAAAAAAAAAAAAAACTACAGTAACTTAAAATTTAGCTTCAACAATGTAGTATCCTCAATGATGTCCTCTGTCACAAAATTGTGAAACCAGAAATCAGATTATTTAAAATGCCCCTTTACTCCCAACCTGAGATGAATACCACAAAAAAGAAAAACTTTGCAGAATGGAATATTTCTATTCTGCCTGAAGCCTAGTTTTGACTGGTATATGTTTCAGTTACACATTTGATTCACACTGAATTTTCTTTTAAGTATTAGGAGAGTAAATAGCATTCCAAAAGTCACAAGCTTGAAAATATCCAGTTCCTTCTCTAGTTGTAAGACCTTACAAAACTTACATGGAACAAGTTGAGGCAGTGACCATTAACCCAATCTCAGCAAATTCTGTAGAAATAGCCTCTAACTAGATAAAACAAAAGTCACAAAATGTTAATCTGAAGGAATGGTTATGGATTTATCACAGTTCAATTCTTTCGTATTTTCTGAGGTTTAAAATTTTTCAAAAAATAAGAGGGGGGCACAATACTCTCAAAGAAGATATACAACACAATTAT
This sequence comes from Enhydra lutris kenyoni, assembly GCF_002288905.1. Taxonomy (NCBI): domain Eukaryota; kingdom Metazoa; phylum Chordata; class Mammalia; order Carnivora; family Mustelidae; genus Enhydra; species Enhydra lutris. Next base: position 5,221,362 of record NW_019154110.1, read on the forward strand.
ATATAATATGAAGAGACCCAGCTGTTTTCCACCAAAAGCCTTGTGGCTCATGACATTAAACTTTTACCAGAAACCTTAGAGTCAATGACGCACAAAAAGCAACCAATGGAGTAAATATTCTTTTTTTCTTTTTCCCAGATGCACTATTCCTGGTTTCATTCAGAGTTTTTGTTTTTTGTTTTGCTTTTATAAGAACATTTCTTCCAGTTTCAATGGGCATTAAGTTGAACAGGTATTACTAGTAAAGCAGCAAAAGAGCAAAGGTTTTGGCTCAGCTTCTAACCAGCTGTGTGACCTTGAACTAATCTCTTAGATTCCCGGGGTCTCAATTTTCCAATTTAAAAAATGAGGCAGTTACACTAGATGCATTCTAAAGTATCTTCCAACTCTAATTCCTTTCAAGATAGAGCTCTAGGCTTCTGAGAATGAAAAAATTAGCTCTCCAAAACAACACCACCACCACCACAACACCCAAAATCTTTGTAATGTAGCAAAACAAACAGGATACAAAAATGTAAATACCCAAAGCGATCTTGATCCCAACTCTTTACAAACACACTTTCCAGATGCAAAATTGGAAAAAAAAAAAAAGTATCATATGCTATCTATCAGTGCTATCTCTGAGTTGTAGGTTACAACTCTGTATTTTTCAAGTTTCCTACAATAAAGGTATTGTTACTTTGATAAAAGGTGGGAGGAGGGAGCTGGAGTTAGAAAGGGAAAACCCTCCTTTTATGTGCTAAAGGTAATTTTACATTTGGAAGGCATTCTACAATTTGAATGACTTTTCAAAAATGGCTGGAGCTAATCGGTAAAAAAAATATATATATATGTGATAGTCACACATCTATCAACAGTCAGACACTGTTGGGTTATTTACCCTAAATTAGTAAACTTTAAGGAGGAACTACATTTTCACTCAAACTAGTAATAATAATAACAAGAGTCAACACATACCTAGGGCCAGGCACAGTTCTTTGACTTTACATATATACGGATTCATATAATCCATACAATAACCCCTTTGAAACAGATACACTATTACTATCCCCATTCTACACACTACGACCATGAGGCACACAGAGGTTAAGTGAGAGAGCAGAGTCAAGATTTAAATCCAGTCTATAATCATAGTACTGGCTCTTAACTACTAACCCATACAGTCCCTTTATACTTAAATTTTGTCCTTCTCTGGTCATTCTTTCACTGCTTTTGTTCTCAAAGTTCTTCTGAACTACTTTTCTTTAAACTGAAAAGAAATAATACGTAAGTGCTGAGATAAAAAGCCTGGCCAAACTTTTAATTTGCTAGCTTACAATTATGATTCATTTCAAAATCAATACTTCCACGCTACAAGGAATATAACTGAATCTCCATACATATCGCTAGGTAAATAATACTGTAACATCTGAGGAATTCAACAAAATTAATTGCTAAGATTAATAATGGAATTTATTGTTTAGAAATATTGTTTTTTTTAAAAGAAGTTTTTTTTTAATTTCCTTAAAGATTTGTTTATTTATTTATTTGACAGAGAGAGAGAGAGAGAGAGAGAGAGAGAAAGATCACAAGTAGGCAGAGGGGCAGGCAGAGGGAGAGGGGGAAGAAGGCTCCCTGCTGAGCAGAGAGCCTGAAGCGGAAGTGGGGCTCAATCTCAGGCCCTGAGACCATGACCTGAGCCAAAGGCAGAGGCTTAACCCAACTGAGCCACCCAGGCGCCCCTGTAAATATTGTTTTTAATAAAAGGAAGTCACTTTAATTGATATTCTTTGTCCTCGTAAATCTTCTGGGAAAAGAGCCCCTTAAACTAACTGTTGTATCTTTCTAAAATGTCTAACATATTGAAATGATATTTCAAAGTGTATTATAATTAATTATTTTGATTTTTTAAAAGGATATACATAATAATCGTTTTGAATACTGGCTTTAATACCCATCCAGTTAACTTCATAATAATCCCAACTCCTGCAACATGTAGAACCTGGGAAAAGGAAAACAGAGGAAGCCAACCAATTAAACATGGTTGAAGTTCTCACCTAATTCTCTCAGGCAATTCAAACACAAACCCAGTATACATGTGTCCCTTTTCCTGCACAGTACCTACATTACTTGCCAATTTTTTTGGCTTCTGGATTACTTTGAATAAAGCTCAAATTTCCCCACATCTGTATTACCAAAATTTTAGCCATGTCAAGGTAAACATAGAAATCAACAGTTTCCTATTTTTAAAAACTAAAATGAGAGAGAGGTAGAGAAGAAAGGGGAAAAAAAACAACCAAAAACCTTTGCACCAGGCTGCCTGTTAACTTAGATGTGCAATGAGATAATCACCCGATAATTGCACCCTTTGGGTACTTCTGTACTGGTAAGATAATAAAGCGAAACAAAGTCACCTGGTTTATTTCAATTTACTTACACAATTTGCAAATCTGCAGCTCTCTGCCATGGTACATTAAGAAAATTAGCATGTAAGAAAAATCACCTGCTTATGCAAATTGGAGATGGTTTTTATCCATGCAGACAGAAAAAAAAAAAACCAGCTGCAATCTGGGTCAAATGACTAATTTTATCTATTTGTTCAAATGTCTCTCTTCACCTTTTCTCTGTAGCTCAGAGCAAGAATTTTAGGTCAAGGAATGGATAAACAGTAAGTTTCTGTGTTGTCCATTCCCCTGTAAGGAGTTTGCTGCCTGACAATACTGAGCCCTACACTACTGAAATTGAAAACAAGACTGAGAACTTTATCTAGATAACAAAACCACAACACTGAGAGAGGAAAGAAATCAATGGAGGGTATCTGATCTAACTGGGAAGGAAAGCAAACATGGCAAGGATCAGGTACCAATTTTACCTTCTGGTACCTTAGGCAAACAAGGCTTCAGAAAAGAAAATGAAAAGACTCCAAATGATTCAGGGCAGACAGGACAACTTCTCTACAGAGAGCATCATTCCACTTTGTTCTATAAATGCACCCGGTCAAGATCTTCCGAGTCTGATATAAGTTAGATGAATGCATTCTTGGTAACTAATGACTGCCTTCCCAGCATCTGTTGAGGGAATTCATCCTTTCCACTTACAACTGACTTCCTCTCCAGGTCCACGGTGGAAATGATTACTCCAAAAGTAATACTAACTCTACTGACATCAGTGGTTCAGAAAACAGTATACAACCCAATAAAGGTCAAAGAGACTCTACTACTGTGCTGGACAATAAGGTAGTCAGTACATTTTATATGAAAAAAAAAAAAGTAAAATATCTACCTAATAATTTTCATAGTAATAACATGCTAAAATGACAATATTTTGGCTAAAGGTGTTAAAAAAATATATTACTAAAATTAATTTCACCTGTTTCTTTACACATTTTTTAATGTGGCCACTAGAAAATTTTAAATCACATATGTGGCTTGCATTATGTATCTACTGGACAGTGCTGCTAGTTTGCTGAGGGCTTCTGTGAAAATGCTCCCTTCCTATTGTGTAGAAGCTTTAGGAAGTCACACTCCCGCTCAGTATCTCTGGGCACTGTATGCCCAAATGGCTACAGCCTTTAAAGCTGTGACACAGCTCATTTTGTGCTAGGTGAATCCGCCAACTAGTAAATTCCCTACCCAAATTCAGAATTTAAAAGAGATTCCTTTAAAAAAAAGAGAGAGAGAGAGAAAGATTTCTAAAAACAAGATACTGTAAATCAACTTGCTAATGTAAGCACTGGCCTCCAAATCATCATAGCTATTACCCACATGCACACAAAAAGACAAAGTATTTAATATTAAATTTCATTTAAAATTTTAAAAATCAGGGGCGCCTGGGTGGCTCAGTGGGGTAAAGTCTCTGCCTTCAGCTCAGGTCATGATCCTAGGGTCCTGGGATGGAGCCCCGATAGGGCTCTCTGCTCAGCAGGGAGCCTGCTTCCTCCTCTCTCCTCTCTCTCTGCCTGCCTCTCTGCCTACTTGTGATCTCTGTCAAATAAATAAATAAAATCTTTTAAAAAAAATTAAAAATCACTCCAAATATTTAGGAAAGAATATAAATCTAGAATGCTAAAACATAAAATATTACCAGAAAAACAGTATCAAATTTACATTTAGGAAGGAACTGATAGTCCATTTGCAAACAGGCAGGCTCTTCATAACTAAGTATGTATAATCCTTACCAGTAAGTCAGTAGAAGAAAATAAATGTCTTGGACAAACTGCACATTTAAAATCTGATCCCAGGGCGCCTGGGTGGCTCAGTGGGTTGAGGCTTCTGCCTTCAGCTCAGGTCATGTTCCCAGGGTCCTGGCATCGGGCTCTCTGCTCAGCAGGGAGCCTGCTTCCTCCTCTCTCTCTGCCTGCTTCTCTGCCTACTTGTGATCTCTGTCTGCCAAATAAATAAATAAAATCTTAATAAATAAATAAATAAATAAATAAAATCTGATCCCAAATTTGAAAACTCTATGAAAGTCACCACACTGGAATAGGGTGACATTTATCTCATTCTTCCTTTAAATAATTTTAGAAGCTATTCAACATCTGTAGTCTTGAAGAAAGGTGTCATATGGTCAATAACAGACTTGATTTGTCCACAAATAAAGCTACAATGCTTTATAAATATTAATGCAATTTTATAATAGAAACTTAGGAAACACAGGCTTTTACAAATGAGGAAACCAAGACCCAGAAAACTTAAATAACTTTATCAAGGTCATAGGGTTGTTGGCAGCAAGGCAGGACCAGAAACTTGTCTCCTAACAAGTTTAGTTGAGTACTCTATTACCCTGTCATTAAAAAAATTCTTCGCAAGCAAATAGCACCTTGAACATGATAAACACTAAATTCTCTGGTTTACTAAACTAGAAATAAAAACTTGGGATTTGGGAGAATTTTATTAATAATAAAGCAGAATGCTGCTAATACTTAAGACATTCTTTAGAATCAAATGTGTATACACACACACACATACACACACACACATTTATATACCAGAGAGAAAAAAAAACCACATACACAATGGTTCTCTCAAATACCATCAATGACCTACCTGCTAAATTCAATGGCCTTTTCTCCCCCTCATTTTCTTTGACTTTTTTTTATCTGTACCAAAGATCACTCCCATCTTCCTAACAATCTTCCGCCATGCATAGGTTGTCAATCACTATGAACACATTTTCCTATCTGACTGCCCTTTAGTTCTGCCTCCAATAATTTCCACCAACAACTGAGAACATTCCCTAAGTCTCAGGCCTCAGCTACCTCCACTCTCTCTTTATATGTCAAAATATACACATATGTATCTCTGAACAAGTCACTCTCTAATCTTAAAAACTTTTAATGGTTGCCATTCCCAGTATTTCAACTTTTTTCATTATCACCCCCTCCAAGGAGCCTTTTTAGATATTTTTCCCCCGGACTCCCCATGAAATTTTAACACCATAGATATGCTATACATTTATTATGTATACATGTGCTTTAGTCATAAAAAGTTTAAGTTTTGCCCCTCTCCCACTACCAGTGGTCTCTTCAGCAGAACACTCCAACTTCCGGGTCCAGCTTTAGTTTGTGCCTCCACCCTATCACCTCCCACCCTCTCCACGGCACTTTAATTTCAGTAACTCCAGCCCTACAGTCTCTTGGGTAGGAACACATCCATCTAGAATGCTCTTTCCCATTAGCTCTGGTTCTTGAAACTCAGTTGAGATACTACCTCTTCTAGAAAACATTCATACCGGGGCGCGTAGGTGGCTCAGTGGGTTAAAAGCCTCTGCCTTCGGCTCAGGTCATGATTCCAGGGTGCTGGGATCGAGCCCCACATCGGGCTCTCTGCCCAGCAGTGAGCCTGCTTCCCCCGCTCTCACTCTGCCTGCCTCTCTGCCTACTTGTGATCTCTCTCTGTCAAATAAATAAATAAAATCTTTAAAAAAAGAAAGAAAGAAAGAAAGAAAACATTCATGCCTTCCACAGAAATCCCTTCTCTGTTCCCATAATATCCAGGGAATATCTCTATTGAATCATATCTACTACTACATATCAACTACATTGTATCAATGGAATGAATTATAATTATCCATTTATGAGTCTCCTTCTTCCACTAGATCATAATCTTCTTTAAATCCCTCTCATCACCAATAAATAAGTATTGTAAGAACAAGTGAAAATATATCCTCATTTTTTTCTTTTTTTTAAGATTTCATTTCTTTATTTGACAGAGACAGAAAACACAAGCAGGGGGAGCGGCTCACAGAGGGAGAGGGAGAAGCAGGCTCCTCACAGAGCAGAGAACCTGATGCAGGGCTTGGTCCCAGGACCCTGGGATCATGATCTGAGCTGAAGACAGACACTTAACTGACTGAACCACCCAGGCATCCCATCCTTTTGTTTTTATTTCAAATTGAGTTTCAACTTTCCATCAAGACTCCCTGAAAGCAGGGATGTATTATTTTACACCCTGTTTACTTAACTGTAAGCTCCTTTAGGGCAGTATCATAACTAAACTCTATATGCCAGTACAAGCAAAGAATAGATAATAGCAGAAGCTTGACAGAGTTTGTAAAATTATTTATAGAACTAAATATCCTCATTAGAGTCTACAGTGGTGCTGGGCCACAGCAGGTTGATAATAAAAATACACTGACTAGTGAGTTCCAGCAATGTCAAAACCCTCTGTCTGATAGTAGATATAATTCAATTAGACAAACTAATTCAAAACACAGATATGAAGCTAGGTATAAGTAAAGACTGCCAATCATAATCAATGACAGACATCACTGTACACACTTCCTCTACTCACACCATTATACTTAACTGTTAGAGTACAACTCAATAGTTTCCTTAGTTTCCTTTTCATAATGCCAGAGTGCTAGAATTTTTTCTAATGTCTCTTGGCTAGGTACCTTAGAACTACCAACAAGTCTATGATGACGTGTCACATGCTTATTGACAGTATTACAACTGTTGCCTCAGGCACTCTCTGTGTTATTCCTAAGCAACAACAGAATCAAACCGACAAACTCTATTAGTTAGGAAATCACTGTTGATCTGCATTAGATGACACAATCAACAAATAATTCACTGGAGTATTATGGGTGCACAGGGAATCATAAATATAACCCAAATAGAACTTTATAATGAAAGAGCTTCTACCCAATGACTTCTTTCCATTTGGTTGGATGACAAATGGGAAAGTTTCTTTGGCCTTCACAATTACCATCAAAGAAATGAGATTAACATTAAAAAAAATATATACATTACATAAACAGTTGATTCTTTAACTGCTAGAACATCAGCAAATCTAATAAAAACAACCAAGAACAGTCACTCAATTCTACAATATAGAAGTCAATGAAAACCAATACACCAAGTTGTGAAGATGATGAAATATTCCAATACTGTATTAGAGGATAGCCTTCTGTATCATGGAACAACATTTCTATAATTGCTCATGGTAAAGCCCCAGAGACCCCAGAACTTAAATTCAAACAAACATTCAGTTAATACATTTTGCAAATATTCTTCTTCCAGCAAGCATTTGAAAGCTAACTTTATCTGCCCCCATGTTTTTTTCAGAACATGCACTGGTGGTAGTAAGTGATGCCTAAAAAAGTGGGATGTAGGGGTGTCTGAGTGGCTAAGTCAGTTCAGCACCTGCTTTTGACCCAGATCATGATCCCATGATCCTGGGATCAAGTGCCCCGAGATGAGCTCCCCACTTAGTGGGAAGCCTGCTTCTCCCCCTCTCTCTACCACTCCCCCTGTTTATGCTTTCTCTCATTCTCTCTCTCAAATAAATAATAAAATCTTTTTTTTTTAAGTTGCATGTAGTTTTGAAGGATATTGTTGTTTTAGCTTGTTTGAAACAGCAATTCTTTCTGAAATGTTTTTTCTTAATAAAAAACATTTATCTTTCTTTCTAAGCTAGTGATCAGTAATATAAAATTTCTGCCCAAGAATAAAATGAGTTTCTTTTGTTGTGAATAAAAGGAGTTCTTTTGTTGTATTGTGGTTTTATTTTATTTTTGGTTTTTAAATACAATTTGGAAAAATCTTGTCAGGAGCCTAAGTACAAAATGACTTCCAATGTTAAAGGCTATAGCGTTTGTATCGCCAAAAAACCAGTTCATTATCATTAGATTGTGTTATTTTTATTCTCTCTGACTTCTCTACTTCATGACCATGAACCTGCAGTTTCTAAAAGTAAGTTCGTTTGTAGTTAAAATTAACAATACAGATTTCCACATTTCTAGTTTCACATGGATGCTTTGTTATGTCTAGAAGAGAGACCGTTTCCTTTTTATGGTGCAGGCTCTGCTTCTTCAAAGCTCTTTTCACAAAGCAGAGCACACCAACACCCCCCCCCCCCCCCCACCCCCGCCAATGAATCCAGCTGTGGCAGTTAATCCTGGCCGAGAGAGAAACTTCTCAATACTACAAATTCTTAACCTGTAAAACACAGTTAACAGAATATACTCCAGTATACTTTTTTTTTTTTACTCCAGTATACTTTTTTTTTTTTTACTCCAGTATACTTTCTAATGCAACTAACTCTAGGATTTTCCCCAAACATATCCCAAAAGCATTCCCCATTTTTCCAAATTAAAGCTGGCTGTCCGAGGCGTAAAAGGACCAAAGAAAACATCACAAAAAATGATGCCTCTAATTTTCACAAGATGAGCAAGCTAGATGATATCTGCCACGCATGAGAATTTACACTGAATAATTTTTCATTAAATCACACATATTTCCCCCACCTCACTGGGATCTTCTTTAGCAATTCACACTCTTTCATCCAAACACAAGTAAAATGAGTTTCCACTAAAGCTGAACTTTGACGATAAGAATGTCCTTCATTTGTTACATTCTGAGAAAGAAAAAATTAATTTCCTTCCCACTACATAAATCCATAATACTTTCTAAAACAGTGCAGATGAACTGACTAGAATACCTGCAAAGTCCATGCAAACATGTATTTTATATATTTTAATGTGTTTGTTTTTAATTGTTAATTAATAACAGATATATAGCACATAGCACAACTAAGGGGCACTTTATGGTATGTGAAGTCATGCTTCCAAAAATGGTCTGCGTGTTGTTGATTTCACCTGATAAATCTGGCCATACATGAAGCCACTGCTGCATACATTAACACAACAGGTTTTTTTCTACCAACAATAACTACAATAAAAACAGCTAACATTCACTGAATGCTTACTGTATGCTATACAGTGTAATCATTGGTTTACAAGGATTATCTCATTTAATCCTCATACCAATCCTAGGAGAGGTGCTATTATTATCCTCATTTTATAATGAGGAACAGAGAGGTTAAACAATTTATTAAGATGACACAGCTAGTAAGTATCACTACAGTGACGCTGAAGTTTTGAAAGACCGACATAAAAGTAAACCGCTGAAGGTATTAGAATAATAAAATTCAAAGTTCTCCAACTTTAGCTGGAGTACAAAGAGAAGAGACCAAATGAATCCCAGGATCTTTGATCTTTCAATTAATCAGATAAATTAAAAACCAAAACACTAATATTCTAAGTGGAAGCTTTTCCCAGACTCATTATCAAGATGGCACTATGTGCCATTAATCCAATCAGTATTTCAGGTTGTCATTGATAAAACTGGTCGAGTTTAGCAGTCCCCAAACCTCTCTCATGTGGTCAACTTCCTCCAACTCTCAAAATTATACACTACATGAGTCCCTGAAGCCTTATGCTATAACACTTTTTGTTCCAAGGTTGTCACATTTTTAAGTTTAAGTGAGTACACTTTCCTCTGGCCAATGTGAACTATGGACAAATAGGTATTTATATTATCCTCACCAAATGACTGAGGTTTCCATTTGCGGGTTGTTTTGTGTTTTGGTTTTTCATTATGAAAATGTCCATATGGACATCTGAAGACCTGACATCTGATAAAGGAAGGTCAAATTATATATGATGCTTTGATAACCCATGAACAATATTCTGTCATTGGAATGAATGTATCTCAGGCTACCACATGATCATATTACCAGGTAAACTAGAACCCTTACTTTGAGATAAAATACAGCAGACAGTTGTTAATGAAACCTTAATTGAACTGTCAAAGCACCAACTTTACCAGCAAGCTAATAGGTAATTCACTACTTTTACACAACTGTCCAATACTGATAAGTTAGTCCAATAGTTAAATTCAACAGAGAGATAAATCAAGGATGGTTGACTAAATTGTTCAGTGATAAATCTGACTGGTAAAATGCTATACCACTTCTATACCTTTCCGTGTCTACACAGAGGAAAAACAGTATCTCTCAAAATTACATGCAATGTTTTCAGCCAACAGTTAGTAATTTTAGGTGCATGTCCAGAAAAAGACTTAAGAGCAAATACAGTTTCCTTTTGTGTAGTAACCCAAAAGAAAAATACTTGCAAAAATGCATTAAATAAAATAAGGATCTAAGTAAATCTTATGATGCCCAAGTAGTCATATGGGAAAACCATTTTAATCATTTTATAAAATAGTTTCAGGTTCATCAAGTGTTCCCTGAATTAAAAAGAAAAATTCTGGTTCAGCTAGTTAATATGTATAAAAAAACACACACACACACACACAAAAAAAACACCTCACTAATATCTTTAGCTTGGGTTTCAGAATACTAGTGCAATTCACTCTGGTTTGGTGTTCAAATCACTAGTTTTAACAATTTTACTCAGGTTATATAGCAGTTAAATTCCAAATGTAATAAGCAATTCAGACAGCAAGTCATCAATATGTAAATATAAAAATAGAAAAGGATTTGCATACTAAAACACACACCTGGAAGTCTTCCTTTTTTTCATACTGAATTGTACTTCACCTATAACAACTGATTAAAAACACTCAATGCAGCTAACTGGAAAAAACGTGGTTAAAGAAGAAAAGAACCTGACCAGGAGATCAAGTAATCAAACAGCAAAGATTCCACAGCACTGTGCTAAGTGCAGAGGAGAAAAAGATGTACTCTGGTAGATACAGTCCGTACCCTCAAGAGGCTTACAAATGTTGTGAGACAAGGCAAACACAAAACAATCGGCATAAAATAGAAGATGGTGTACAGAGAAGGTACACTTCAAGCACAAGGAATGAACTCTGCTGGTGATGGAAGGGATCAATCAATGAAAGAATACAGAATGGATTCAAATCAAAACCATTTGGTTTTTCATATTAAAGTACTTCAGAAGAGCCACTACCAGAATGTCTGCTGTGGGAGACGTTTCAGCACTCCAGTTTCTCACCTTCTTCCCCATAAAAAGAATCTTTTCCTTTAGCATGGGCTTGAAGCGAAAACTTCTACAAGTCATATCATCTTTCGAGAAAAATGTAGAACAGTTTTAGAATACAGTGAATGCTGCAATCCACTTCCCCTTCAGTAGCTCTAGTTCTTAGCATTGTATGTAAAGCACTAAAATGAAAGAGAGCATCCAGGTCTAAGAAAATCCAAACAAATTCTCAGCCAGTAGATGACAAAATTTAAAGCAAGGAGCAACCTTTTTCCTGTCTACACCCCCCAGGCCCCACAGCTTTAATCCTCAAGTGTTAGGCAAGGAATGGAAGTTCACAGTGCAATCCCTGGAGATAGGATATGGAAGAGATGAAGGCAGGAACAGACAGGTCCCTGAGCAGATTGACTGAAGAGGCACCATTACCGGCTACACTCCTTCCCACCAGGAATCCCATACACCTTGGAGGGAGCACTGCAGCAACCTCCTTGGAGAGCTAGCTGGGAAAACACTAGACCCGACTAATTTAAAAACAAAACAAGGCAAAACAAAACAAAACAAAAACAGGTCACATTGTAGTCTAGATTATAAAATCTGAAATATAAAGATGCCCAGATAGAATGCAAACATGACACTTGTATCAATTACAGCCTGAAAAACAATGACAAAAGGAGACATTTACCAGGCTAGTTCCAAAGAGTTCATTTTCCTGTGGTGATGGGGGCTTTTCTAGACATTAACAAGAATCTATTTTTGAATGCACTGAAAACATCAATTCATTTGTCCACACCAGATTACTTAACCCTTGAGAAAAAAATTCAGTTTGTTCTAGTTTTGACAGCAACAGGCCCTACAATGATAAATTCATTTTATTACAGACTACTAAGAAGAGTAATAAATAGACAAAATGTGGCATTTAAGAAGCACTGAAGACTTTTTAAAATACCCTAGCACTAGCCAAAGTGGAGCAGTTTCATGTGTTTAAAAAGTATACTACTTCAGCAACCAACCAAGGGATAACAGCAACTTAAGAGACACTAAATGACACTAAAACATTACACAGAATGTGGGCCACGGCATAGCTACAGTCTACTGACCTCATTTGTGGTACTCATGTGTGATGCTATATTTAATGCATTCTTATCAAAAAGCTAAAGCTACATACTTCCCAACTGTAGCTTTATGGTTTAAAATAAACCACTCAAGCAATGACTTAACTGGTTCAAGTATGAACCCGATCTTCCTTCTGGGGATCAAGATCGCAAATTAAGGAATGAAAAGGCAAAAAGGAGAGCGAAGTACTTATGCAGAGTATGACCCAATGACAAGACTATTATAAGGAATCAAGTTTGGGTCAACTGTGACATCTGCAGCAAGTGAGCAACTGATTCAAACTCCATCCAACCTATGAGATGACCAAGGTCTGTAGCAATACACATTTCATACATCCACCCAATGATCCTACATTCAGTGGCTTGCTTAGGTTCTAAACCAAAAGTCGGGTAGACAGCAAACGTGTGTGACTCCTCAGAGGGTGTTCTCTCCCATGATTTGCCAGGACTCGAAAACATAAGCCCAGCCAGCCAACACATTGGGCCTCTGGGTGAGGGTGGCTTCCTTCAGTTGACGCGCTCCACTTCGGTCAACATGGAGAGAAGCATGACTTGTTGACGCGCCCAATCACAACCATGAGAAGAAACCACGAGAAGTTGCGTTCTTCTTTTGATACTCACCAGACAACACCAAAGGCTCCATATCCAATAGGTCTATCCGGCTCAATATCCAGCTGCTGCTGTGGATGATGCGAGTGTTGATGGTGGTGCGCCTTAACTGTAGCAGCTGCGGCAGCCTGTACCTGAGCTGGGGCTGCTGCAGCTGGTCCAGGAGCCTGACCCGGTGCAGGTGATGGGAAATATGGCTGTTGTTGCCCAGGGTTTAACATGGCTGCAGCTGCGGCCGCTGCTGCAGCTGCCGCAGCTGCCGAAGAGGTATGCTGCTGTACAGGGTGGACAGCGGCAGCCGACCCCGGATGAAGATGGTGTTGAGGGTGGTGGTGGTGGTGAAGGTGAGGAGGAGGGAGGTGCGGAAGGTGGTGGTGATGGTGGTGGTGGTGACCTGCTGCTGCTGCAGATGTACCGCCATTGTAAGCCGCCATCATTTTTGCGTTGGCTCTTGCGCCACAAAGAGACATTCAAAAAAATGCCCTTTGATGGGAAAGCAAACTGGGTCAAGCTGTCATTTGGCCATTTAAAAATGAAGAAAAACCACTCACTCCACCTCAAAAAACATGGAGCGTAACTGGCTTTATGTCTTCATCAGTCAATCCAAACAAGTTAGAGGATCTTGGTGTTTAGTTTTGGGGTGAGTGTGTGTGGAAGGGTGGGGATTGAAAAAAAAAAAAAAAAGAAAAGAAAAGGGAAAAAAAGAAAAAAGAAGAAAAAGAAAAAGAAAAGGAAAGGAAAAAGAAAAAGAAAAGAAAAAGGAAAAAGGGACCCCTTCCCCCCAGGTTTCCTGCCACAAGTGGGTACTAAAACTCCATCCTTAATTGGGGGGAGGTTCCAACTTTGAATGTGGGAATAAAGGCCAAACCTCCCGACCCCCTGAACTCCACACACGAAAAGGATCAGGTAACACGCTACCCTTGGAATCTTGTAAGAGGTTTGACTCATCTACCCCTTCCATTCCCACATCCTTTTCTAAACACCTACCACCTCCTCAAAAATACAATTTTATAAAAAAAAAAAAAAAAAATCCAACCACCCCAATTCTAAAGATGGGGGGAAATTTTTAGGGAAACCAGCTTCCCCCCCCCTCGAACTCTCAGGCCTTCCTACATCTCCCCCTACTCCTAGTCAGGCTGACCTGATTGGAGGGGGTTACTAAACTTTCCAGAACAGAAAAGAGCCAGGGAAGGAGGCAGGAGGGACAGGGTGAGCAGAGCAGGCGACAGGGCAGGACGGAGAGGAGAAAAAAGAACCGGGGCAAAGTAAAGGTAAGGAGGTGAGGGAGGAATGAAAGAGAGGTGGGCAGCACTCGGACGCCGACAGAGGGAACCGCCCCGGGATGAGATTAGGGTCCCGGGGCCAAAGAATAGGAGCCCCGGGAGGCGGGCGGGGTGCAGTCGGAAGCGGGCTGACTCCTGCCCCCGCCGCCGGCTGCTTCTGCTGAGGAGGGTTGGGGGGGGAGAGCGGGTGGGTCCCCCCGCGCGACGGCCCCCGCAGGGCTCAAGGCTGCTCCGTCTCCCCCCCTCCCCCCCACCCGGCTTTCCGTCCCCGCGGCCGCTTTCTCCTCAGTCGCTGCCGGCCGCTTTCTCCTCAGCCGCCGCCTCCTCAGCCGCCGGTGCCGCCGCGGCCGGACTCACCTCCCCTAGCAAAGCCGGATAGAGCGGAGCCAGCGGCGGACACGCGCAACCAGCCACCGAGGCCCCGCCCCCGCCTCACACTGACCGGCTGCCCTAGCCAATCCACGCCCACCTGTCTGCGTCTGCCTCCAATCCTGGGCCCGTAGCTTCAGACAGGCGCACTGTTCGGCCAGTGGCAACAAGGTGTGGGTCTCCGGGGAAATCCCGCCCCCGATCCGGGATGGGCAGATAGAGAGACCAATCAAAAGGCAGAGTTTGGCCTGACCGACAAGACTAAAAGCGAATTAAAACTCAAAGATCTCCGTGACATTTTCTTTCGCCTCTCTCCTCTTTTCTTTTTCTTCTTTTATTTTTTTGGCAGGAGCAGGAAGCTGCGTGCTAATCCCGCCCGCAAAAGCTGGAAGAGAGGGTGGAATAAAAGAACCAATTATGAGCCGGAGACCAAGAACAGATCAACCAATCCTTGGCTTGAAGACGAAGTGGGATGGGACTGGGGCCAGATAGACACTTGATTTGACAAATGGAAAAAAAGATTGATCTCGGCCCCACCCTTCAGGTCTACTACAGGTCAGGATTGTGGAGAATTCTCTGTCGTATCAGAGAGGACCTCTTCGGGGGCGGGGCCAAGCGAAAGGGGTGTGGTCTAAGGAGAGGTGGGCGGGATTGAGACTTAGAAGGCGGAGTCCCAATCGTTGCTGGTCCATTGATGGGAGCCATGTCCTATCCCTTCTTAAGTCAAGTGTGGAGAAGAAAGAGGGGGAGCAAAAAAGGGATGTCGAACTTCCGAAACTCAAGGTCCAAGGTTATCCAACAAGACAGTCACAGAAGAAACTCAGTAGACTGGTAGTTCATAGCCTGTGGCTGGTCCTCCATGGCGAATCCTGATCTTGGCAAAAAGAGGTGATGTCTCCAGCACTCACCACTCCACTCAAATGGATGATAAGGCTATTGATACAAACTAAAGCAACATAAGTAATAAACTTAACCACAAAGATCGTAATTTTCTCTTGTATTTTCTGAGTTTTCGTCATTGAAATCTTATTAAAATAACATCTTTTCCCTATCACATAACCACACTTACTTTGAATTTTCTTTTAAAATATGAAATAATAAGCTCACAGAACCTTATTCTTATGAAAACTGCACTCAGAACCCTGGAGATCAGCTTTGATTTCTCTTTGCCTGCCCACTCCTTCCCTTCTAATCAATCATCACGTCTTAAACACTTTAAAACACTTCTATGGGCGCATGAGTGGCTCAGTGGGTTAAGCCACTGCCTCCAGCTCAGGTCATGATCTCAGAATCCTGCGATCCAGCCCCACATTGGGCTCTCTGCTCAGCAGGGAGCCTGCTTCTCCCCGCCACCCCCCTTCTCTCTGCTTGCCTCTCTGCCTACTTGTGATTTCTCTCTCTGTCAAATAAATAAATAAGATCTTTTAGGGGTGCCTGGGTGGCTCAGTCGTCAAGCATCTGCCTTCCGCTGGGTTCATGTTCCCAGGGTCCTGGGATCGATCCCTGCATCAGGCTCCCTGCTCAGCAGGAAGCCTGCTTCTCCCTCTCTCACTCCCCGTGCTGTGTTCCTTCTCTCGCTGTGTCTGTCAAAAAAATAAATAAAAATCTTTTTTAAAAAAAGATCTTTTAAAAAACAACAAACTTCTAAACACCGCCCTTTCTCCCCAGTTATGACACTAGTACCCCAAATTATGTCACTAGTATCTTTAACGCATCTCCTTGCCTGCAGGCTAGCACACCTCTATTCCATCCTCCACTGAGAGTATAGCAATCTTTTAAAAACACAAGTCTGACCACGCCCCCACCTTTGAAAAAAGTCAATTAATTGCACGGTTAGATCTGGTTCTCTTCTTGCTCAATAACCTTATCTATCACCTCCACCCTCTATACTTCAGACCTTCTGAACTTTCAGTTCCACAAATGGTCTGTGGCTTCTAAGCTTTCATGCATATCTTTTGCGCCGAACACTCCCCACCCACCCTCCACTCTTTTAATCTATCCTTCAGATAAATTTTACTTTTCACATAAATTTTACCTTTTTCTTTTCTTTCTGGAAAAATTTTCCTGACTTTGTTGTAGAGTATGTATCTCTGTTATGTATCTCCACTGCACTGCCTCCCTCGTAGCACTGAAAACTCTATATTTTAATTGTTTACTAAGTCTGACCAGGACTGAAAGCTGGTCTGTCCCACTCTGCGCTGTATGCCCAGTTCCTGGGGCAGTGTCTAAAAGGTGGAGATAGGGGCGCCTGGGTGGCTTAGTGGGTTAAGCCTCTGCCTTCATCTCAGGTTATGATCTCAGGGTCCTGGGATCGAGCCCCACATCGGGCTCTCTGCTCAGGGGAGAGCCTGCTTCCCCCTATCTCTGCCTGCCTCTCTGCCAACTTGTGATTTCCCTCTCCATCAAATAAATGAATGAAATCTTTAAAAAATAAATAAATAAAAAGTAAGAAAAAAAAAGGTGGAGACACTTATTAAGAAGTTGCACAAGTTATTGAGTGTAGGAGTGGTGGATACCAATCCAAGCTCTGCCGTTTACTAGCTCTGGGACTTCGGCAGTTTAACTAACCTTCCTCAGTCTCAGCTGCCTCAACTGAAAATGAAAATAAAGTGTGCCTCATCAAATCAAGTTGAGGGTTAAATGAGGTCATGTATTTAAAAGTTCCTGGCAAGTAGTAAAAGTTCAAAATATGGTAATTTTCCTTCCCTATCCCCATCTTCACACAATATTTAAGATATCTTTCCAATTTCCCAATGTGTATCAGCCTCCTCCAAGGTGTAGTTTCCTAGAAGCTTCTTAGAAATGCAGGGTCTCAGGTTCTACCCCAGATCTACTGAATCAGAATCTCATAGGCAGGAATCTGCTTCATAAGCCCTCCCGGTGATTTTTTACACACTAAAGTTTGAGAAGCATTGGCCTGGAAGAAAAGAGCTGAGTCTTAAACTTTGTTTACTTTTCAGCACCTAGAAAGTATTCAATATGTGTGAAATAAAGAAATACATCCAATCCACCAGAAAATGATTGCATGTGAGGAACTATTTATTCCTGCCACAAACATTTATTGAGCACCAACTATATCTAGGCATGATGCTAAGGCCAACTATGGGGGAGGGAAGATACATGGCCTAACAGAGCCTCTGTCATTCAGGAGCTCTAAGTCTGGTGCAGGAGTTCCCAAAATGGTGTGGGCATACCCCCAGTGGTACACAAAGTGAGCCATTAGGCCCCAGGAGGAAATTAGTACAACTTCTATTTCTGCCTATTTTTTATTTCATCTTTCTTTAAAGATTTTATTAATTTGTTTGAGAGAGAGAGCGTGCATATGCCTGCTGGAGGGGAAGGGCAGAGGGGGACAGAATCTGAAACAAACTTCGATGAGCCCAGTGCCCTACTTGGGGCTTATCTCATAACTGGAGATCACCATCTGAGCCAAAACCAAGAGTCAGTCACTTAACTGACTGAGCCACCCAGGCACCCCTATTTCATCTTTTTAAATGTCTATTTTGTCAGTGTTTTATAATATACATAATATACAGTGTAGTGTAATGTATATAACTTATAAATAAACAGAAATACATAAATTGGGAATTAATGCTCAAAAAATTTTATCAAAAATATTGAGAAATCTGCGTCACCTGGGTGGCTCAGTCAGATAAGTGTCCAGCTGTTGATTTCAGCTCAGGTCATGATCTCAAGAGTCTGAGATCAAGCCACGTGTCCGACTCCACACTCAGCAGAGTCTGCTTAAGACTCCTTTGCCCCCTCTCCCTCTATCCCTCCCCCCCAGCTCACTCTCTCTCTCTAAAATAAAGAAATAAATCTTTAAAATCACTAGCTTGTAACCATTTAATGTCCATGGTTTAGATAGCTCTCTGATAGAAATATGAGAACCACATACGAAATTTTAAATAGTCTAGTAGTCACATTAAAAAGTTAAAAGTAGGGTACCTGGGTGGCTCAGTCATTAAGCATCTGTCTTCGGCTCAGGTCATGATCCCAGGGTCCTAGGATCAAGCCCTGCATGGGGTTCCCTGCTCTGCAGGGAGCCTGTTACTCCCTTTCCCACTTTCCCAATTTCAACATGTCTCAAGTGAATTAAAAATTCCATTTTCTTAGTTACACTAGGCACATTTCAAGTGCTCAATAGCCTTATGTGGCTAATGGCTACCATGTTAGACAGCACAGACCTTGATCATGGGTTTGAATCCCTGCTCTGTCCCTTACATGTTGTGATCTTGGGCAAATTCCTTTACCTATCTTAGTCTGAATTTCCTTGTTCATAAAATAGAGAAGATCCTTGACTTCTCCAGTTGTGGTGATTCAAGCTGACAACCACGGAAAGCACATAGCCTGGGGCCTGCCTAGCTCCTCATCAGTGACACTGAGAGGGGTGGTTATTATTAGTATTACAATCCAAGGCAAAGTGTCCTAAGTGTCAGATGAGAAATACGCTCTGGGCACTGCTCGGTTCATGTCCCCAGCATTCCATCCACGTGGGGCCGGCCTGACAGACACCCAATTCCCCTTAAACACATCACCAGACAGTACAATATCCGGCCCTTTCCATTCTGTTCCATTTTCAGGAGCAGAGCATGATGAACGAGAAGTCGGAAGTGAGTCAGCAGGATAGCACTTAGAGCCTAAAAAAGCAAGCAGGACATCAGAATGCTTAAGCAGGAATAGAATGTACAGGAAGTGGGAGGTGATCTTCCCTTTCTTCCAAGAACTGGCTCCCCCCATGCGTTGTCTGTGGAGACTTTGTAAAACTTGGGCCAGGGCGAGCGGTGGGGGTGGTGTTAAAGGACCACAATGGGAGCAACTCACATTCAGCAGAGCTGAGTGCTCAACGCCTGTTATTTCATGTGATAAATAGTCCCTAAATTCTATTCTGCAAATGAAGAAATAGAGTCAGGAAACCCAAGTAACTGATCTGAACCTCAAAGAGAGAGGGAGTGGCCAGCAGCCTGGGTCATGGTCTTCGCATTGCCCTGCACAGCTGGAGGGGATGGCCAAGGAAGTGATGCTACAAAGTATGGGGAAGAACAGGTAGAAATGCTTCCATTTAGGATTCTGGCAGCCAAAGGCCTCTGACGCTGAGTCCATGATATCTTCCCAGTATTTGTTATCCGAACCCCCAGGGGCAGACAGGTAGGACCACCTCTGGCCTACCAGCACACGCATACTTCTGAGTGGTGCTTTCTCCATGCTCTAACTCCTTTCCCACAAGCCTGGAATATCCATCTTTTTCTTCTTCTACCCAAGTTCGGTTCACTTTTCAAGGCTCTGCTCCTGGAACCTCAGATCTTTCTTGAAGTCTTTCTCTTACCCTAGGCTCTCCGTATGTCTCCTTCCTTGAAGAACTTAGACATGCAATGTCTGCAACATTTATTTGAAACATGTGATGCTGTGAGAAACTTTTCAGCTATGTGACTTCGGGCCCCTAACACTTCTGGGCTTCAGTTTCTTCATCTGTGAAATGGGAGTAGCAATACTTACTTTGAAATATAAAGTAATACCTACTTTGAAGGGTGAGAGGATTAAATACATTTCTATGCTAATGAGTGATACCTAGTACGGTATCTGACACAGAGTAACCATGCAAGACAGGTAGCTTCCTTCCCACCTCTATGCATTGTTGACTGATCAATTTTTTTTCTTGGTGTCTCCATTTCAAGTGCTCTTCAGTTTGGGGAGTTGGGGTTGGGGGATGAAATATGATACTTAAATCTTAATAAATTATAAATTGCTTCTCCCATTTCCCCTCATCTATTTTCATGTGGCCCTTTATCAGCCTTGTGACAGGGCATAAAGCTGTCAGTGCCAAAGTAAAGCCAGAGGCTTGATAAAAGAGAGTGTGAGCAAGGCTGTGAGCCTTTCAGCATTTGGTGATACCGTGGGATAAATACCATGTCCACAATCAATGACAGGGAGGCATAGCCAGGGAAGCCAGACAGGACAGTGGAAGACTCAGTCTGCGGCTCAGTAGGGTGTCAGTAGTCAATAGCAACTAAGAACAAGATGGGGCATGGTAACAAAGTGGGGACTTGGAGAAAGCCAGCCAAATTCAAGTTCATGTGTTGTCCAGTCTCTCCTCTGAAGGCCTGGGACTTCTTTCCCTGCAGCTAGGCTTCCATTCAACTCAACAACACTACCTAAACTTCACAAGAGTTCCTGTTGCATGCATCAGAGGACTTTGGCTTCATCTTACCCCTCTCTGTCTTTCAGTCCCCGGGTGGGATGTTTGTCCCATCTCCAAACCCCAGGACAAAACCTTAGCCCTGACCCACATATCCCTGGCCAGGAGGGCCAGACAATGTCCAATATATTACCCTTCCCAAATGAGTCAGCAATGAATGTTTTATCTTAAAATTGGTTTTTAAATAAAGGTTTAAAATACGTAATAAAATTGTTACATTTAACATTTGTATGTGCCCTTGGTTTTGGTTTTTATTTTATTTTTTTCAAAAGCGTGGCCTTTGGGTTCTGCCATGTACGTCGGTGTGTGATGTGGCATGTGGGAAGACATCCAGGGAAGCTCTTGGAACCAACATTAGGCATTTTATCTTTGAAGTAACATTTTGTAGAACTATCCATCAGGGTATGAGGCGCTCAGAGCCAGATGCCTGGGACTCTTTGTTAAGGTCCTCCCCACCTCTCTTTCTCTAAGACTTTCCTTACAGCTCTCATTGCCTCTGCATTGATTCTAGAAACAGTCTTTGTCTCCTTTTTACCTTTGGTGGGGGTTGGGAGGCAGTCCTGGCCGAGACACTTATGCCCTGGCAAGGTGGCCGCCAGAGAATGTTGTTGCTAACCCACCAGTTTCTTATCCTTTTGGGGAGGTAAAGGGCAGGCCCCCACTTGGCTTGAAGGGACATTTTCAGAATTTTCTTTCTGTCACTTGGGGTATCTTTGCCTCTCATATTTCTCTAATAAACTCCTCAACTTTAAAAAAAAATCTTAAAAAATATTGACTTCTTAAGTCAATATAAAAAAGTATAACTCGGGGCACCTGGGTGGCTCAGTGGGTTAAGCCTCTGCTTTCAGCTCAGGTCATGATCTCCGGATCCTGGGATTGAGCCCCACATCAGGCTCTTTGCTCGGCAGGGAGCCTGCTTCCCTCTCTCTCTCTCTGCCTGCCTCTCTGCCTACTTGTGATCTCTCTCTGTCAAATAAATAAATAAAATCTTAAAAAAAAAAAGTATAACTCACATGAGGACATATGATAATATAAGGGATGTTTCCTCATGTCATACAGGAAATATACTGTGGATCCCTTTTCAGCTTGGACTCCAAATACAATAAGATACTTTTTACTAAAAGGCAATAATGAGCCTTGCACAAAACTTCCAACTATACACCCTGAACACATCGAATTACAGAGCTCAGCCTCCAGAACAGAATAAAGACTACCCTCGCTGGAAGTCTCCAGGTTAGAAAGAGGCCTGAGCCTTAAGGAGCCATTCCTAGAGTTAGCAAGTGAAACCAAGTTCCCCGAGACAACACTGAGCACAGCGCAAGCAAAGACTAAGACTGCTTCCCAAACCTTGCCGCACATTGGGACTACCTGGGGATCTTTAAAAACTACTGATGCCTGGTTTCAGGGATGTGCTGGTAAATGTTTAACAATTGGTTCTTTAGAAAGAAAGAAGATGTTAGATATATATCTATATTTATATCTATATCTATATATAGATACACACACACACACACACACACACACACACACACACACACACAATGGAATACTATACAGCCAACAAAAAAGGAAATCTTGCCATTTGCAATGACGTGGATGGAACTAGATAGAGGATGTTACGCTAAGCTAAATAAGTCAATCAGAGAAAGGCAATTATCATACAATCTCCCTGATACAGAAAGAAAGGCGGAGAAAAAAAAAAGAAGCCCTGATCTGTAGCCCATTCCCGTGGTATGAAAACTTTCTCCAGTATGACTTCACTAAAGGTGGAGTTGGACAGATATATACACAATAGGGTCTTCTGAGTCAAGTAGCAGCTGACCACTTCTGGAATCCACCCCCATTTAATTGGTATAGGGTGCGAGCTGGACATCAGGGATTTAATGTTTTTTATTTTTGGATTTTATTTATTTATTTTTTTTAAGATCCCATTCAATGAGTTTTTTGGTCAAAACTTTTCTGGCAGATACATCTTTACTTCCCCAATTTATTTTCTTTTTTAAAAAATTTATTTAAATTCACTTAATTAACATATCATGTATTATTGGTTGCAGAGGTACAGGACTGTGATTCATTGGTCTTATATAATACCCAGTGCTCATTGCATCACAGTGCTCATTACATCAGGATTTTAAAATTTTCCCAGTAGATCAGCTGCAGCAAAACTTGGGACTTCTGGGCTAAGGGGCCTCATAATGAGGGCCAGAAACAAGAAACAGGCTACTTGATTGCCTTTCATTGACAAATACAACAGGAAGCTAGATTGTAACGCTTGCCTCCTCAGGCGAGTACATTTTCTTCCACTAGGCAAGCCTCCCCGGGGAATATAGATCATCCAAGGAAGGTCGCTTAAGGGCCTGGTCTCAGAGCATGGAGTGGCTGGGAGTACCAGCATGGAGGGGAGGCTGGTAAGGGAACAGAAGAGCCAGGGTCATTGTGCCAGTGTAACTGACTGGAAATTCTTGGTGGCTCTAGAAACATCAATAAATTTCTGCTCCAGGACACCTTTCCAATGATGTCATGACCTGTCTGTTATAACCATCTTTATTCTGACCAGGTGGCAAGCACTTGATTTGTTTCATTCTTTTTGTCGTTGTTGTTGAAGATTTTATTTATTCATTTAAACAGAGAGTGAGAGAGAGAAAGAAAGCATGAGCAGGAGGTAGAGGCAGAGGGAGAGGGAGAAGCATACTCCTCACCGAGCTGGAAGCCTGACGTGGGGCTTGATCCCAGGACCCGGAGATCATGACCTGAGCCGAAGGTAGACGCTTAACCATTTAAGCCACCCAGGCACCCTGATTTGTTTAATTCTCAATTGTTATGCCTTTATCTGTGCTGACTGAATGCTAGTCATTTTGGTTGAAGTGTACCTAAACCTCCAAGTTTTCTTCTTTTTATCTTTTTTTAAGGATTTTATTTATTGGGGCACCTGGGTGGCTCAGTGGGTTAAAGCCTCTGCCTTCGGCTCAGGTCATGATCCCAGGGTTCTGGGATCCAGCCCTGCATCGGGCTCTCTGCTCAGCGGGGAGCCTGCTTCCCACCCTACCCTCCACCCTGCCTGCCTCTCTGCCTACTTGTGATCTCTGTCTGTCAAATAAATAAATAAATAAATAAATAAATAAATAAATAAATAATCAATGCGGGGCTCAATCCTGAGACCCTGGGATCAGGACCCTGAGTCGAAGACAGACACTTAAAGTCTGAGCCACCCAGATGCCCCTCCACATTTTTTCTGATAGATGGCTAGCTGGGTCCCATCTCTGGGTTCCTGTAGGCTCTTCTGCTTATTTCTGTCATGGTGTTCATAACACAGCATTACAGATGTTTACCTGTCTGAAGCTCTGGGAGCTCCCTAAGGGTGAAGACTCTGTTCTTATTTTTCTCCACTTGCCCGGTGCCCAGTGTTGGTTTTTTTTTTTGCTAAAGGAAACTGAATTCATCCATTAGGTTATAAAGTATGTTAAACTTACTTTTAGGGGCATCTGGGTGGCTCAGTGGGTTAAGCCTCTGCCTTTGGCTCGGGTCCTGGTCTCAGGGTCCTAGAATCGAGCCCCGCATCAGGCTCTCTGCTCAGTGGGGAGCCTGCTTCCTCCTCTCTCTCTGCCTGCCTCTCTGCCTACTTGTGATCTCTCTCTCTGTCAAATAAATAAATAAAATCTTAAAAAAAAAAAACCTTACTTTTAAAAATACAAATAATTCACAAATACATTTTTGTTTTACAAATTCCAAGTTTTGTTATTTAAGTGAAAATCTCCCTGACTCTCATCCACGTCAGGCTCTGCCCTTGGCACAGATTCTGCTCGAGATTCTTTCTCCCTTTCCCTCTGCCCCTCCCACTCATGCTCGCTCTTATGCTCTCTCTCTCAAATAAATAAATAAATCTTAAAAAAACAAACAAACCCAAAATGCTGAATTCTAAAGTGAATTCTAGAATTCAAGTGCAGGTACTTCAAGTTAGAAGTGATTCCAGAAAATACCAGTAGGGAAGTGGGGAAGTGAGACAAGGAAGAGAAAGGAAGTCAGTAAAGAGTGTTTCATTAAGCAAGTCATCACTGTAGGTAACCAGAGTTCAAGTGCACTGGGGAACTCTAGGAGCCAATATATAACATGAATGCATAACCCCTTCATCTAAAGAGAGCTGAAGTATTTATCCATTAGTTCCTCATCTACCATCTGAGGGCTGCTTCAGAGAAGCATTAACTCCCTAGTACTTATGGCTTGCCATGTACCTAGGCAGAGAGAGGTCTGGTGGCCAGACAAAGTCCTTAGTCAGTACATGCAGGTGTTAGCAGCTGGAAGTCTGCCAGCATACAGAGATATGGCAAGTACCAGGTTATGTGGGTAGAATGCTGACACTGCCTTACTTTATTAAATAATTTCCTATTTAAGTTGCTTAAAATTTTTAGCTTTTACAAACAAGGCATCAACAAATACGCAACTGGTATTTCACTGAGTCCACAGATCAATCTGAGAAGACTTGACATCTTAACAACATTGAATCTTCGAACTTATAAATATAGTATATTTCTCCAATTGTTTAGGTTTCTTTGATTTCCCTGAGCAATATTTATATTTTTCAATGTATAGGTCTTGAATGTATTATGTCAAATTTATCTGGAAGTATTTCAAGATTTTTAATGTTATAATAAATGGTATTGTTTTTTACATTTTATTTTGCTCTGCTTCATCACTGGTATATAGATACAATCAATTTTTTAATTTTTAATTTTTGAAAGATTTTATTTATTTATTTGAGAGAGAAACAGAGATAGCACAAGCAGGGGGAGGGACAGCAGAAGAGGAGAGGGACAAGCAGACTCCCCAGTGAACAAGGAACCCAATGCGGAGCTTGATCTCAAGACCCCGAGATTATGACCCGAGCCAAGGTCAGACATTTAACAGACCAAGCCACCCAGGTGCCCCATAATAGATTTCTTTTTTTTATAGTGACACTGTATTCTGTGGCCCTGCTAAATTCATTTATTAGTTCTAATAGCTTTTTTTCTGAATTTTTGAGGATTCTCTAATCTTACTACTCTATAAATAAAAAGTTTTATCTCTTCTTTTCCAATATTAAGGCCTTTTATTTCTTTTTCTTGCCTTATTGCCCTGGCTAAGACCTCCAATGAACTGTTGAATAGAAATGATGAGAGCCAACTTCTTTGCCTTGTTCCCAATCTTAGGAAATTGTGTTCTACCATTCAGTTTTTCAGCATTAAGTATTGTGTTATTGGTTGGTTTTTCATAGATGATTCTTGCCCAGTTTAAGATATTTTCCTCTAGTTTTAACCTGCAAGTATTTTTAGTTCCAAGTATTTGTGTTTACATTATACAATGCTAAAAGTTATTGGGACTCCAGGTCTTGGTTCTGTTTTCTTTAGCATTATGATAGAGAAAGTATAGTTTTGGAGTTGAATAGGCTCAAACTCTACACTTTATAGTTATGTGACCATATTCAAATTCTCTATCTTCCACCTCAATTCCCTCACTTGTTAAATAAGGATAACTAAGTAGAATTTCAGGTTTATTGTGAATGATACTTGGTTTGCTTGCAGGTATCTGATACATAGTAGACACTCAAATTTATTATTACCTTCCTTCCATCTCTTGCTTTCTATTTGTAACATGCTTTTGACTTAATAATGACATTTGACATTTGTAATGTCTGCCCAAATTTCAAAATAGGGTTGTTGTTGTTGTTGTTGTTTTTAAAGATTTTATTTATTTATTTGACAGACAGAGATCACAAGTAGGCAGAGAGGCAGGCAGAGAGAGAGGGGGAAGCAGGTTCCCTATTGAGCAGAAAGCCTGATGTGGGGCTCAATCCCAGGACCCTGGGATCATGACCCGAGCCGAAGGCAGAGGCTTTAACCCACTGAGCCACCCAGGCACCCCGGTTGTTGTTTTTTTTAATATGTACTGGCTATATAGGAAGGTCATCAGCAGATGACAACGCCATGGGTCGCAGTAACTTTTGATATCCAATCAGGCACTTCCCTCTGCTGACTGAAGATTCCATAATTATTCCCAGACTAAGACTTCCTGGGATTAACATGTTATCCCAACCACTACGAAAACAAATGCACTATTCCAAATGATACCTAATTATATCACGTTCAATGCTTTTAATAGTATATCCAGAAAGAATGATTCATAAGGCTTGGCTCCAGTTCAGATGTACAGAGAAACTTTATTGTTAATTCATACACACATCTTCTTAGGCCTGAAGTTCTCCAGCTCCGAACACAGCAGGAGTTAAGGATACTAGGACAAAAAGTGTAAAAATGATGTTATAACTCCCAGAGCGGTGATTCCAAATGCCAGCCCTAGAGCAAGAGCCTGATGAAGTGTCTCACACAGACCTCTGCAGAACAAGAAATATAAGGATGATTTGTGAGTTCTTCATGAAGCTAAATGTGTTGTCTCTTATTCTGAGATTCTAGCTCTCCTACCTTTTTGGTGTGAAAATGTCCCTATGTCGTTATTTTATGATGATGATGTTATTTTATCATTATTTGGTAAAATAAGTTAGCAAACTTATCTTAATCTACCACATACTACCAATAAAAAAAAAATGTTACCAGTCTGAGAATTAGAGAATATATAACCTCAGTCTGCTTAGATTTGTGCCATGCTATGGTAATAAATCACCTATTGTCATTATCACTTAGGGCAACTATCGACCTGCTTAGAGACATTGCAGAATTCTAGCCTCCATCCCCCGACTAGAGGGTGTCAGCCCCAGTAACAGAAATGCAAGGGACTGGATGCAGAGGGCCTCTGATGATTTAATGGATTGAGGTCAACTTCACCTGACCTGAAAAAAAGTATTAATTGTCAATATTGTTGCTTTAAACAGAGGGATATAAGGACAAGTTGAAGCAAATATAAAAATGGATAAACAGCAAGAGAAAGGACCCATATTCACATGTTGAATATTGGGAGAGAACCCAGGATTTGTGGGAAGCCTGGTGTAGGGCATTAAAGACTGAATCATGAGTGAGAAGAAGCTCAGCCAACTTGGCTGAGGCTTAACCTTATAAGCCTCCGTTTCCATAGCTGCTAAGTGGAAATGATCACCCTGCCTTGTCTCTCTGGAGTGTTTGCCTGTGGATTGAATGATAATGGATAGGAGAGTGCTTTGCAAACTACAGCGTCCCAGACAAATTTAAGAAATGACTCCCTTTTACTTTGTTGACAATTGGGAAGGCAATATTTCTAGACACATGCTATAGCTCCAGGCAATCTCTTTAAGGAGAAGAGATGATGGAAATGTACATGGCCTGTAGGCTAAATACTGTCAGAACATGTTATCACCAAATAAATCTGGATAATCGTATTTTTAACGCCATGTTCCCAAACCTAGTAACTAGGCAGAAAGGCTCAGCTCTGGCGAGATGCTGGTTGCAACGTGGAGTCTGAGGTTCACAGAAGGACAGCCAGGGAATGAGTGAGTCAGCTGCTCATACCTTTATATTATGGGTAAATTTCTCAGATCATATTTGAACTGCAAGGATATGCTGGTATAAATTCAGAAGGTTCACCTGAAGATCTATCCTAGCCTGAGCAGATTTTTCAACCAACAAATTATTTTAATTGCCCTGAAGTCCATACTGCTAGAATATATTCAGATCATAGTCTGTTCTTTAATAATAAAGGTTATTTATTCAGGCTACCTATGCAGGAGAACTACTTTAAGTGGTTTAATGTATTACTTTATTTAAGCCTCCTGACAGCCCTTGAGGATGGTGCTATCATTATCTCCATTTTTAAGACAAGGAAACTCAAACACAGAGAACTAAGTACCTTACCCACAGTCATAATACATGACAGAGACTATATCTGAATAAGGCGGTCTCACCCAGGTTTAACCCACACTGCTCCTCTATTTTTATTACACACATGCTCTATTCCAGGTACTGAACCAGTAAGCTACAAGGATTAATAAAATCAAATCAATGCCCTCAAAAAATTCTCTATCTAGGGGCGCCTGGGTGGCACAGTCAGCCGAGGGGTCGACTGTTGGTTTTGGCTTAGGTACTGATCCCGGGATCATAAGATTAAGCCCCCTGTGGGGCTCTGCACTCAGTGCGAAGTCTGCTTATGACTCTCTCTCCCTCTCCTGCTGCCCCTCTCCCTCTCAAATAAATAAATAAATCCTTTAAAAAAAAAAAAAGCTCTATCTAGTGGGAAAGAGGGAGGTGCCGATCATTATACAATGCACATTATACAAAGTAGCAAGTACCACAATAACCATGCTTTTTGCTCTCATCCTAATTTATTTTTCTCCAAAGCATCCTTTATTGTCATCCAACAAACTCCATATTTACCTGTTTATTTATTATCTGTCTCCCTCTACTAAAACTATCAACTCCATAAAGGCAGGAGTTTTGTTTTGTTCCCTACTCTATCCCAATTTCAAGAGGAACGTCTGATACGTAAATATATTTAGAAACTGCCTTCAAGGCACAGGAGTTGGAAATTAAATAAAAATGAACAGAGATGTCGTAAAATATCACATAATTCTTCCTTGGTGATCTGGATTGACAAGATCTTGGTAGAATGGAACGTACTGAAAAGCTTCAGGGAGAAGAAAGGACATCAGCTAGAACTTAGGCAGTGAAGTTGCCCTTTAAATATCCTGGAGTTATTCTATGTCTATGTTCATGTGCATTCCAGTCCAACAACCTCCCCCTCCCCCCTTCCCCTCTCTCTCCTACTCCCCCTCTCTGTCTGCCTTCCTCATGCCCTCCAGCCATATTGAGCAGGTTGTCCTTTTCCACAAACTGACATACCTTCACTCATTCTGTTCCCCTTCACTGGAGAGCCCTCCCCCAGCACCCCCTCCCTGCCCTCACTTTCCCTCTGCTATAGCATCACAGCTAAATCCTTCAAAAGTCCTATCAGTTCTTGCTTCTTCATTGAGTTGACACACTTCTGTGCTCCCACAGCCCTCTCTAAACCCATTCAGTACTGAGAATCATAGGTTTGCTTGTTTCTGCCCCTACATTGAAGGTTCCTTGAGAGCTGAGTCCACGTCTTATTATTGTATTTCCAAAACCAAACACGGCGCCTGGTGTGAGAATAGCACTCATGAAATGTTTTTGAATGGTTAATGTTAGAATCAATTTCTCTCTCTCTCTCTCCACACACACACACACACACACACACACACACACACACACAGCCTTCATTGCAGGGACTCTGCTCTAATTCTAGTACCCCTTTCACTGAGCTTATGAAAGTGGTCCACATGGAAATTGTTCAGTAAATTTCGAATAAAAACAAACATAAAATTATGAAGAATGATGCCATGGGAGTACTTGTACTACTCGTATTTGTGAAACATGTTACAAACCTATACAAGGTTACAAAGTAAAATAGTGTGCTCATTGTGGAAAAATAAACAGGCAAATCAATGAAACAGAATAGAAAGTCCCTAACAATTAAAAGTATATATTAAGTACCAGTCATTGAAGGTCGTATTTTCCGAATACATAGGAAATGGTGGATCATTCAGAAGATGCTGGGACATATTGATTAAAAATGTGGGGTGGAAAAAAAAAAGTTAAATCCCTATATTGTACCATTTACTGAAATAAATAAAGATGAATTCAATAACTCAAATTACTGTTTACTATATGCCAGACCTGATACTAAGCATGTCACAAGTCTTTACTAATTAGAGCATGATGACAAATTCTATGAGGTTGGTATTATCTTTTTATTTCTGTTTTCAGATGAGTAGACTGAGGCTCACAGGGTTTAAGTTGACCAAGTTCTTAGAGTTAATAAGTAGAGGGAACTGGTATGCAGATCCAGGCCCAGCTAATGCTATGGCTCTTAGTCTTAACCACAACATTACAGGGCCTCTCACTAAAGACATATAAACACTTGAAACAGAACGGTTGGGGCACTTGGGTAGCTCAGTTGATTTAGTGTCTGCCTTAGGCTCGGGTTATGATCACAGGGTCCTGGGACCGAGTCTCCAGGCTTGGGATCAGGCTCCGTGCTTAGAGAGCCTACTTTTCCCTCTCCCACTCCCCGTGCTTGTGTTCCCTCTCTCCCTCTGTCTCTCTCTGTCAAATAAATAAATAAAATCCTTAAAAAAAAAAAAAAGGAAACGGAACAGTTGTCACTAAAAGAAATTAAAGAAAACTTTTAGGTATCACATTTCATTAGCTTCCTCTGGTCTGTGACAGTTTCTCAGACTTTTCTTATTCTTTTTGTTGTTGGTGGTAAAGATTTTATTTATTTATTTGACAAAAAGAGGAGACACAGAAAGAGAGGGAACACAAGTAGGGGGAATGGGAGAGGTAGAAGCAGACTCCCCACTGAGCAGGGAGCCCGATGTGGGACTTGATCCCAGAACTCTGGGATCTTGACCTGCTTAACAATCAAGCCACCCTGGCGTCCGACTTTTCTTGTTCTTGATGACCTTGAATGCTTTGAGGGGTACTGATAAGTTATTTTGTAGAATGTCCTTCAGTTTCTGTTTGTCTGGTATTCTCCTCAGTGTTAGACTGGGGCTATGGGGTTTGGGTAGGAAAAACTTCCCATTGAGGTAAATTGCCATTCCCATCATATCATAACAAGGGCACATGGCCTCACATGACATGCCACTGTTGATGTTGACCAGTCACCTGCTGAGGTAGTGTTTGCCAGATCTCCCCATTGTAAAGTTACTCCCTACACCCCTCCTTCCATGCCAGACTTTTGAGAGCGAGTCACCAGGCACAGCCCAACTCAGGGTGTCCTTTAGACATAGCTTCTTATCTTCCTTAGGAGGGCCTTTCCCCTCAGAACAGCACCCACTTTGGAGCCTCCATTATAAGACAGATCACTTTGGGTTGGCTTTTGGAATTTTTTAGGTGGGGTATTATTTAGAAGCCTTTACAAACCATACTCAGTTGTACAGGGCCTTGTGTGAATCCCTGAGATTAATAGTGGGAGAGAGAGGCTACCAATAGGCAGCTTTCCAGAGCTTGCTGATGACCCATCCCCATTTTAGTTCCAACTCTCCCCAGCTAAGTCCATATTCTCTGTCTTATGTTCACCCTCACCAATATGTGTATGGTAGGGCTCCATATATTTTATTGCCTAGTGGATTTTTTAACTTGCAGTTACTCATTTACCCAACTGCATGATTCTCCAAGGCTTTATTTATGTTGGCACAAGTCAGCACCCTTTTAAAAAAAAATGACATTGACATATATTCACTTAAATAAATTAATGTACCCATCTCAGTAGTTCCCTTTGGCTATATACACAAGCTTGCATTCCAAAGCATGTGACCTTAGCACTGAAAAAATGGTGCCTCGGGCTTTATGATGTTACATTTGCTTGTGAGCGTTAGATGAGGTGATGTAAAACCTTTTACCCTGTACCAGGTGCAGAGTTTAGACAATAAATATTAGCTATTATTATTGAGAAGTACTAGGTCTTTCTTTTTCTTTTCTTTCTTGGTATTTGTTAAGTTATGCAGTAAGTTGACATTTCTCCAAAGAAGATCTATGAATGGCCAGCAAACACAGGAGAAGATGCTCAACAGCATTAGTCATTAGAGAAATGCAAATCAAAACCACAATAGGTACCACTTCGCATCTGCTAGGATGGCTATAATAAAAAAGACAGATAATAACAAGTGTTGACAAGGATGTGGAGAAATTGGAACTCTCTTACATTGCTGATGGAAATGGCTCAGGCACTGTTGCAAGCAGTTTGGTTGTTCCTCAAGAAGTTGAACATAGAGGCACTTGGGTGACTCAGTGGTTAAGCATCTGCCTTCGACTCAGGTCACAGTCCCATGGTCCTGGGATGGAGCTCTGAATTGGGCTCCCTGCTCAGCAGGAAGCCTACTTCTCCCACTCTCACTCCCCCTGCTTGTACTACCTCTCTTACTATCTCTCTCTGTCTGTCAAATAAATAAAATAAAATAAAATAAAAGCTAAACATAGAATTATTTGACCCAGAAATTCCACTCCTAGGTACATACACAAACAAATTGAAAACTAGTACTTAAATAAATGCACATACATAAATGTTCATAGGGGTAGATTCACAGTAACCAAAAGGTGGAAACAACCCACATGTCCATCAGTGAGTATGTGGAGAAACAAATTGTGGCACATATGTGGAATGCAGTATTATTCAGCTATTAAAATGAAGTACTGATTTATGTTATAATGTGAATAAACCTTAAAAACATTATGCCGGGGCACCTGGGTGGCTCAGTAGGTTAAGCCTCTGCCCTTCGGCTCAGGTCATGGTCTCAGGGTCCTGGGATCAAGCCCTGCATCGGGCTCCCTGCTTAGCGGGGAGCCTGCTATACCCCTCTCTCTGCCTGCCTCTCTGCCTACGTGATCTCTCTCTCTGTCAAATAAATAAATAAAATATTAAAAAAAAGAAAGAAAACATTATGCCAAATGAAAGAAGCCAGACAGAGAGATCATATATGGCATTATTTCATTTATGTATGTATTTATTTTAAGTAGGCTGCATGCCCAATCTGGGGCTTGAACTCATGACTCTGAGATCAAGAGTTGCCTCTTGCACCCACTGAGCCAATCAGACACCCCGCATGATTTCATTTATATAAAATATTCAGAATAGGTAAAACATAGAGACTGAATGAAGATTGTGGTTGCCAGGGGCTGAGGGAAAGGAGAAGAGGGAACAATTGCTTAATGGGCATGGGGTTTCCTTTTGGGGTGATCAAAATGTTTTGGAAGATAGAGATGGTATTGCACAACATTGTGAATGTACTACATGACACTCAATTGTTGACTTTAAAATAGATCATTTTGAGGGACGCCTGGGTGGCTCAGTTGGTTAAAATAGATCATTTTGTGTTACGTGAATTTCACTTTTTTTTTTTTTAAAGAATAGTCCTTTTCAAAAGGAAGTCATATTGTGCCACCTTTCGTGGTTTTAGATTAGGTTGAAGAGGCAGCTTGAGCCATGTCAGGCAGGGCCTTAGAATCAAGCTTCATGAAATGCCAAATCATGATCCATCAAAAGTCATTTACCATGAAAGACCACTGTCTCAGAGGCCAGAAATATAGACCAGCACTTTCTCTCCCTATAAGAGAGGAGGTCAGAAGGTTGCTTGAAGGAAAAAGGAATTAGCCCCAGGGGTAATAGATTGATAGATGTCTAGTGATACCAGCCTTGGGGGCCTGATCTGTTCTTCTCATGGCAGAAGTGACTTTGCCAATGGTCCATGATGCTCCAAGTCTGATTGATGAGGCTCCCTTGGAGATGGGCACTACCAACCCCTTGCTTCAGCAACTTTCTTTTGTCTGTGTTCTCTTAACTGACCAACTTTCTTTTACTTCTGCACTACCCACCTGTTCACTTTGACCCACTCTTTAGTCTTGTTAATATCTTTAGTTATGCAAAGGAGTCACCCCTGTCTCTTTCAGGTGATTATGCATATGTCTAATCCAATCCATTATCTTATTTAGGGTCCAAGGTGTGTGTGTGTGTGCATGTGTGTGCACGCTTATGTGTGTGTGTTAATGGGCAACTCATTTATAGACTCTCTGTAGCCACAATACTCTCAAAGTAACCCAAGTGGCTGGGTAATTCTCAGTTTAATGGTTTCCAATTAAGCCCAGAAGTGAAGATATTGTGGGAGTGGAAAGGGAAGTGAGTCAAATCACTTAGGGAGATTTTCTGAACTTTACATGACTGACATCCTATCTATTGACAACTCTGTTAGACCAGAGGGTTGGGGTGGATTGAAAGGACAAGAATGAGTATTTTGGATGGGTTCCAGAGGTGATTCCGTAAGTCTTTTTCTTTCTTTCCCATCTTTGTGAGAACTCTCATGCATTTCAAGGGAGTCACTGATTGTGGCTGGGAATGTGAGACCCACAGACCCTTTCATCAAAGGAACTACACCTTTAAGCTGTGATTCCAGAGCCCAGCTGCTTTGGAAGAGACAGGAAGATCCCACAAAACTTCCTTGGATACTTCTCCATCAGCCAGGTCTTTGCCACTATTTCTGTTTCAGAACCACCCACCTAGTTGAGGCTTTCTTTCTCAGGAAAAGCATTTATCCACCAGAGTTCTCACCCACCAGAGAGTGGGAAAGAAGAGGACTGATGGAAGTGGGAGTTGCAAGGCAAGAGGAATATTTTTCCTCTGATGACTGGTCTCCACCCCCCACGGCCTGCACCACTACTTCTTTGTGATAGAAAAGATTGACTAAAGGGTTTTATAAAGTGAAGGAAAATGAATGAGTTCACAGTTATTTTGTGATGGTAGAATGTAAAGAAGCAGGTTAAATATTCCTCACAAATGTCAAATACCCCAACTCCCTTAGCATCTGGGTTAACAGGTTAAGCAGAGTGTGATGCCACCTTCAAATTGTTCCAGTTGCAGAGGGTGGTACCTGTCAATGGAGGTGACTCTTTTCCATGGGAGATTTGGGATATGCGCAAGAGGAAAAGGAACCAGTCTAACTGCTGGAGTTCTAACAGCTTTGAGTTGGTCATTTGGTTTTTCTGGGGTCTGGACAACAGTAAGGTATGAGTGATTTTCAGCAGTGGAATTTTAAGGCCATCAGCATGTCAGTAAGATGCTTTAGTATAACCTACCAGAGCATGTTTGGTGATGATAAGAAGTGATTCTGTCCCAGGCCTTCTCCCTTAACTTGTCTCCCTAAAACCAAAGGCCACACTAAGAGCTTCGTCCTGACAGGTGGCCAAAACCACACGGCAGTGACTAAGCGCTTTAGAATTGCAGCTTCCAAAAAGCAATTGATTCCTTTGGCAGACATGGCCATGTGTGGCAACCTGCTCTCAAGCTAACCAAAAATCAAGAAGCGGTTGTCTTCTGCTGAGTTTGGTTTATAAACTGGCCAGATGTGATCTACAGAAATCTTTTGTCTGCGCACATGATATTTTTAAATTTTAATTTGAACCAGCATTTAGAAATCCCTATTTCTGGCCTTATTTTATTTTTTTAAATCAGAACCTCTGGTAACACTGAGCTTGCATTTCTATATAGCAAGAATTGACTGGTACTGAGAAGCAGCATTTCTCTTTAGACTGTTTACCTTAGTTCCCACTACTCCTGTAGCAAGTAGATGTGCTATTATATCTATTTGAATTCAGAACTCCTTCAGTGTTCAGGCAGTGGCCTGTGTGCCCCAGAACACTCAAAAATGAGAAGAGACATACCCATCAGTCCCCTATGTAGAAAAGCCCAAAGAGAACCTCCAAGTGCAAAATCCCTCAAGTTGTAATGGGGGAAACACATGGGAAATTCCCCAGAGATTAATTAGAAGTCCTCCTGGAAGATATACCAGATGGTGAAGAATGTAGTGGCTGCTCTGTAATAGTGCTGAAGAGGTTAATCCCTGAGGAAATGGCTATCTCTTCCTTCCAGTAAGTTCATTTCTAGGCTCATTTGATATGCAGTGGCTCTCAAATGGTGTATGTTGGGGTTAAGAACATGTCCTTGGAGGCTCTAGGTGGCTCAGTCGGTTAAGCATCTACCTTTGGCTCAGGTCATGATCCCAGGGTCCTGGGATCAAACCCCATGTCAGGCTCCCTGCTCAGCAGGGGAGTCTGCTCTTCCCTCTTTCTCTCCCTCTGCCCCTGCCCATGTGCTTTCTCTCTTGCTCACTCTCTCTCTCTCTCAAATAAATAAATAATATCTTTAAAAAAAGAACATGTCCCTGGCTTTGACACATGGCCTTCTGATTAAGAACTACTGACCTAACCAATCTTTAAGTACTGTGTGTCCATTTCCATGGGAATTGTAGGTCTTTGTAGTGCCTTGGTTCTGAGTCTCCTGAATAGTGTTTTATAACTGCAGGCTGAAAGGGAAAGCCTGAGGCTTTTAATATTGCCAAGAGAAGTGGTTCCTGAATCTGTCTGCAGAAGTGATTCTGATACAGCCATCCTAGCAACAGCTTGTGCTTCTAAGACAAATTTTTGAAAGGCACTGGCTCACAGATGTGAAGGATGCCCCTGAACCTTCCACATTCATCCTGGAACCATCAATCCTGTGCCCCACATTCAGTCCCTATTATGCTAACAGAACCTTTTGCCTTATTGGAGTATCTGAAGCCACAGGTAGGTAGTATAATCTGGTGTTAAGACTGAACTGTTTGAATCTTGCCTTTGCCATTTGCAAACAGTGTGGTCTTAAGTCTTCAAGCCTTAAGTTCCAACCACATCTGTGAAATGGGGTTCTAACTCTTACCTCCAAGAGTTGCTATAAGGACTTGTCGAGATAACATGCATAAAGCATCTGACTGAGACTTGGGTACACAGTAGTTATGCAGTAAATGCTGGCTCACCTTCCAGAAGTGGGATCATCTGAGTACTCTTAGGAAGTCTTTATTAGGCTTCTTCCTGCAGACACCCTAATACCAGAGTGTTGCTATCAGCCCAGGACTCATGTGAAGAGAGGAAAGACTTCAACTTAAGGAGGCCTGAAGACAACATGCAGCATTTAACATTTTAGCTTTATATATCAACACTGAATATCTACTATCTTTGCTAATGTATGTATTATTCTGTTTAGTTCCCTTAAACAAAACAAAACTATTCCCTATGGCAACAGTTACTATTTTTTTCCTTCCATAGTCCATGCCTGTCTCTGGGGAAGAAGAGAGAAAAGAATTATTTAAGCTGTATACTCTCAATATAAGTCTATAAGACCCAAGTCCCCCAGGTGTGCCTTAATCCCTTGATAATTTGTGAAAAGCTAAGGCAGCTATACAAGTATTTTCTTAAGACATGGAAAACAAAGCCACAGAAAGTGCAATTATAAAAGGCATTAATTTCAACCCAGTAGGGGCTCATTAAAAAACTTTCAAAAGTTATACTATTTGCAAAACATAAGCTTTATGTCAGAATCAGCCTCAATAGCTATGCAACATTTCCTTAACAACTGGACAGTGGTACAGGTTTAGAAAGTTTATCTACCTGAGCAATTTTTAAAAGATATTGTTTAATCTGGTTTGTTTGGAACCGGGTACTTTCTGGTATTCTAAATGCCAAACCTATGGACTCTAACTTGAGTGCTTAGCTTCGGCAAGAAGGCAGGGAAATCCTGATCAGAACCATGGGCAGAGGCCAGGTTCCGGAATTAAGAGTAAGGAAATCCTGGGGAAGGAGCTGTCCACGCCCTTGGTGCTGATACCCCCAGCAGGGAACCCACTGTGCAACTGCAGGCAGAAGCCGTATATGCAACAATCTTGTAGTCCTAGGAGAGCCTTACCTAGTGAATTTATGCTCCCCAGATGGGGATGGGCATAGATTCTAGATTATGATGGACTGCAACTGGATCAGGTAAGGCTGTTAAAGCCTGATGCCCTTGCTCTGCCCAAACATAGAAATTGACCCATAAATACCACAAAGGCCTTGAGAGATATCACATCCCAAGAATCTCACAAAGGGAAAGAAGAATGGATGTAACTGATATTTGTTGAGCACCTAATTGCTTCTGGTAGGTTCTTTACTCTGAATCACTCATTTTACCTTTAAGACACAATTATCATTACTCTCATTTTCAACTGGGGAAACCAAGACTCAGAAAGGTTAAGTAAATTTACCCAGTATGACATAGCTAATAAGTGGTGTGTCCCCCTCTTTGAAATCCAGGTTCTGCATATAAAATTTGTCTCACTTCCTAGCTTGTATCCTTTTACCAGCTGACATTTATCTAAGGTTGACGTCAAGACCAAAGTGGAACCATGCCTATTACATGGAAAGGAGGGTGGCCCTGGGAAATCAAACTTATGAAGTAGGTATTAAGGCCAGAATCTAAAGACACCATGTTAACTCCATTGCCTCTTTTCTTTCTGATAGAGGCATTTGGTGAAAATAATGCTCATCTTCCTCTTCAATTAGAAACCCATCACTTACAGTTAAAAACAAAATGTTTATCAGTAAGAACAACAGCGCCTGGGTGGCTCAGTGGGTTAAAGCCTCTGCCTTCGGCTCAGGTCATGATCCCAGGGTCCTGGGATTGAGCCCCACATCGGACTCTCTCTTCAGCGGGGAGCCTGCTTCCTCCTCTCTCTCTGCCTGCCTCTCCGCCTGCTTGTGATCTCTCTCTCTCTGTCAAATAAATAAATAAAATAAAATCTTTAAAAAATCTGTTAAAAAAAATAAAGAACAACTCTGCCAATGAATGGAGGTGATCTCAATTCTGATATCCTTCCCTGCATAGAGAGCACTGGGGCACTTAATATGTCCCAAATGAACTAATTCCTCACCTTACCCTACTTTTCCTCATCTTCTATGTCTCAGCTGTTTCACTAAACCAAGCTGCAAATCTGAGATCCATATATATGCCTTCCTCACACTTGTTCTTCTAACTGTACCAAAATCTACTGGTGGGCATTTCTCCATATATCTTTGCAATTCTTCATTTCTCTCATTTCTACTGCCACTGCCCTGGCTCAAGACATCATCATCTCCTGCCTGGACTATTGCAGAAACTTCTGAACTGGTTTCCATGCCTCCAGTTTGGTCCTCCACTAATCTCTCAAAACAATTAAAAAATGCAAAGCCGATTATGTTATTCCCCTCCATATAATGTAGTGAGCATTGTGGTTAAAAGTGAAAGCTCTGGAGCTAGACAACTGGGGTTTGAATCCCAGCTCTGCCATTTACTATGTATCCCTGCACACGTTACTTAATTTTTGCATACTTTAGTTTCTGCGTCTGTAAAATGGGAATGATAATAATGGGCGCCTACTTTAAAAAGTTGTTGTTGAGGATTCAATATAATAGTACCAGTCATTGCTTTATTTCTCTAGTCTCCTTCACAGCAAAACTCCTTGAAAGAAGTGTCTTGGGGTGCCTGGATGGCTCAGTGGGTTAAAGCCTCTGCCTTCGGTTCAGGTCATGATCCCAGGGTCCTGGGCTCTATGCTCAGCAGGGAGCCTGCTTCCTTCTCTCTCTCTCTGCCTGCTTCTCTCCCTACTTGTAATCTCTGTCTGTCAAATAAACAAATTTTAAAAAAACCTTTAAAAAAAAAAAGAAAGAAGTGTCTCTATCCACAACCTCCAATTTCTTTCTTTCCTTCAGATTTCTATTTTTTACAAATATTTTTTCGTACAAAATTTCAAACATACACAGAAAAGAAAATGGTTTGATACATCCCCATGTGCCCATCACCCAATTTTCAATAATTATTAATTTATGATAAATGTTGTCTTATCTCCCAGCCCTTCTCCTAGATTACTTTGCACCAAATCCTAGACATACAATTTCAACTGTAGATATTTCATTATGTACCTCTAAAAGATAGAAACGCTTTACCAAAAACCTCAATACTCTATCACATCCAAAAAAATAAAAGCAATACTTAATATAATCAAATATCCAACCACTATTCAAATGTTCAATTATTTCAAATGCCAAGTTTTCCCTCCCAGTTTGTTTGAGTTAAGATCTAAATAAGGGTCATTCACTATAATTTGTTGATTTACCCTTAAATCTCTTTTAATGTATAAGTTTCTCCCCCCATCTTTTTTTTTCATTTTTGAAATGTTTTTGTTAAAGAAACTAGCCATTTCTCCTGCAGAGTTTTCCATAGACTGGATTTTCCTGATTGCCTTCCTGTGGTGTTGCTAAATGGGTTCCTCTCTTCCTATGGCTTTTGTAAATTGATAGTTAGATCTAGAGGCTTAATCACATTCAGGTTCCTTTTTATTCAACAGTACATGTCTTTTTACAATGCCAATGGTGAGCATTGTTAAGATCCATTTATTCATCAGGGTCTGCAAAATAATGATATTCTATTATTCCTTCCTTATAAGCTAGCTGAATACTTACATAAGAAGAAACTCCTCCTCATCAACTATTTGGTCATCCTGAGGAAAAAGAAGATAAATATTTGATTTTCCTCCTTTTTAAAAACTAATTTTCAAAATATTGAGTTGGCTCACTCCCATTTTCTTCTAAACATACTCTAATAAGGATTTCATATCTCCCTTCATACACACAACTGAATCTACTATTGTTGAGGTTACCAATGAACTCTATGTTGATAAATTCAAAGGTTATATCTCATTCCTCACAATGATCCATCAGCAGCATTTAATGTTGAGGATAAATCTCTCCTCCTCAAAACACTGTTCTCCTAATAACCAGCTTCATCCAAATTCTTCCCCATCTTAGTTGATGGCAACACCCTTTCAATTGCTCTGGCCAAAATTCTTGGAATAATTGTTGAGTCCTCCTTTTTTCTCATATCCCATATCTAATTTGTGAGGGAATGTGTTGATTTTCCTTTCAAAATATATCCAAGATCCAATCTTTTCTCATGCCCTTCAATGCTATCCCTCTGGCCCAGGACACCATCCTCTTTTACCTGGATTATTGCAGTAGTCTCTGGTTCATGCTGTCTACCTAGTCCTTACCATCCACTTTCACTTGCATTGCTACCACTCAATATTTGAGACTCAAGTCAATTCAGTCATCTCTTCTTCACATAGAAGCCAGAGTGATCCCTTTAGAAACTAATTACATTAGACCATATCACTTCTCTCTTTAAAACCCTCTAAAAGTTCCCATAGTACTCAAAGTCAAAGCCAACTCCTTACAATGGTCTATAAGGACATGCATGGTCTGCACTCCTTACTTTTTCTCTGATCTCATCTCCTACCAGCTTCCCCTCACTTGCCCAGTTCTAACCACACTGGCTTATTTGAATAAGCCAAGAACACTCTTGCTTTAAGGCCTTTGTATCTGCTGCTTTGTTTGCTTGCAGGTCTTCTTCTTACGCTCCTACTTCCCTCTCTTACTTCCTTCAAATTTTTCTCAAAAGTTACCTTCTTTTTTTAAAAAAAAATTTTTAAAGAGTTTATTTATTTATTAGACAGACAGAGATTACAAGTAGGCAGAAAGGCAGTTAGAGAGAGGAGAAAGCAGGCTTCCTGCTGAGCAGAGAGCCCGATGTGGGGCTTGATCCCAGAACCCTGGGATCATGAGCTGAGCTGAAGGCAGCGGCTTTAACCCACTGAGCCACCCAGGTGCCCCTTTAAAAAATTTTTTTAAGATTTTATTTATTTATTTGACAGACAGAGATAGATCACAGGTAGGCAGAGAGGCAGGCAGAGAGAGATGGGGGAGAAGCAGGCCCCCTGCTGAGCAGAGAGCCCTACGTGGGACTCGATCCCAGGACCCCGAGATCATGACCAGAGCTGAAGGCAGAGGCTTAACCCACTGAGCCACCCAAGCACCCAAAAAATTACTTTCTAAGTAAGCCTGTGCCTGGGCTCCCTTTTAAAAACTGCACTTCTGGGTGCCTGGGTGGCTCAGTTGTTGGGCAACTGCCTTCAGCTCGGGTCATGATCCTAGGGTTATGGGATCGAGTCCCACATTGGGCTCCCCGCTCTGCGGGAAGCCCACTTTTCCCTCTCCCATTCCCCCGCTTGTGTTCCCTCCCTCGTTGTGTCTCTCTCTGCCAAATAAATAAATAAAATCTTTAAAAATAAAAATAAAAAATAAAAAAATAAAAACTGCACTTTTCCTAGCACCATTATGCCCTCTTCCTAGATAGCTTTCCTCCCTTTTACTTATCCCCTCCTATGTGCCTCATTTGTTTCGTTGGCTTGCTATCCCCACTTGAATGTAAGCTGCCAGAAGGTGGTATTGTTACCTGTTTGCTTTGTTCAACTGCTTTCCCTACAGTCAAGAACAGAACCTCACACACGGCGGTACTCCGGGAACAACTTCCTGGGCACAAAACTGAAACCACTTGCACAGGGTCCACTCTCAGAATGCCGGCCCCCATTTTTGGAGGTTAATGCTCTGTGGTCACCATCTTGAAATTCATAATAATTTTATCTTTGAATCTGTGTTTAAAAGAGAAGTATAATGGAACAGTAGAGCACACCCCAGGATTTGGAGCCTCAGTTCACATGTGATTCTGCCCCTATTCCTCTCCACCTCTTTGGGATGGGTTCTTGCCTACCTGTCCCTCCACCCCTACTCAGCAACCACTGCCACTCTGTGTCCCAGAGGAGATTTCAGTATGGCCACAGGGAAGATCAGAGTCAGGCATATGTGTGCCCATGGTCCAAGTTGCAGGGCAGGACACGGGGCACCTGTGATATTTTCTACTTGCCCTGCCAGTATCTCTGTGCTCCAAGAATGCAACATTAAATGGCAAATAAAGTTCCATGACTAGTGGAGAGAGAGACTGCAGAAGAAAGTAAAAGTTTTTCTTGCTTTTGAACAAGGGCTTCCACATTTTCACACTGTACTGAGCCTCACACATCAGGTAGCCAGCCCTATAGTGCTCAATAAATATTTGTGGAGTGAATGAATGAATAATACATGTAAAGATCTTAGAAGTTTCTGGCATGTGGGTAATCATAAAGTAGAAGTTAGGTATTATCAGCAATTGTCTTACTAATGGCCACCTCTTGCTTCAAGTTTAACACTCACATTATTACATCCAACCATAGTTTTCTCCCAACTCCTTGAGTTTCTGGCATGTGTGCCTTTGCTTACTGTCTTTTCTGCTGGGAAGCTGGGAATTTTCTTCTCTTTTCCTCTCTCCCACTTTCACTTACATGGCTACCACTCAACTGAATTTTCCCTTCCTCTAGGAAGTCTTCTCTTCTCCTTCTGGGCCAGATTCTTACCTCTGTGTTCCCTTGACATTTTCTGTTCTCTTTCCTTATCATGCTTAGTCTTTCCAAGGTGGGTCTATGTCTGAACTCCATCCAAAGCCCAAGACTTCATTGGGTGGGGTTTGGAATGTGGTTGTGCCACTAGCCAAGTTAAGGATCTCTTCTGCCAGGGGTGAGCCCCGTCCCCAGCTCTCTGCCCCCTGAGTTAAGTAGTTGCTCTTCCTCTGTTTTATGCCTTATCTAGAATCATGTTGATTGCTCTGCCTTAGTCCCCAGAGTCCCAGGAGGACAGGAACTTCCTTGAACCACAGCCTGCACTGGGATCTTGACACTCATCTTGGTTGCAAAAATGGACATTTCTTCTGGGACCATGGTGCAGTTCTGTTTAACATTGAATTTTGTTGCATTTAGCCTGTGCATTTTATTTTTCATGTGTAATTTTTAACATCTCTGAGCCTTAGCATCTTCATCTGTGAAGTGGGGATAAGAGTGTCTGTCTGGCAGGGTTGTTGATAAATTAAAATAAAGAATGCCAGTCCATAGTATGAGCTTGGAAAACATCTGGTTCCCCTTCTTGCCAGGTGTGTCATGAGCTACTGGTATGGACTATTCCCTTTGGCAAGGGCATCTTGGTTTCCATGTTGCCATAAATACTTTTAAGTCACCCTAGCTCCACCCTGTATGTCATGCTGGTCCAACTTCATTGTTAGCGACTATCTCCCCAGTAGGTCCTCCTGGCCTCAGAGAAGTAAAAAAATAAATAAATAAAAATAAATAAATCATTGTTTTGGTTCAAGTGTGATAAACAGTGATTGATAGGCCTGAAAAAGAGGCTGTTGAATAACAAGAAAAAAACCTCTAATTATTCCCCTTAACCTGTCTGTT
This sequence comes from Enhydra lutris kenyoni, assembly GCF_002288905.1. Classification (NCBI taxonomy): domain Eukaryota; kingdom Metazoa; phylum Chordata; class Mammalia; order Carnivora; family Mustelidae; genus Enhydra; species Enhydra lutris. Next base: position 5,265,657 of record NW_019154110.1, read on the forward strand.
ATCCCATCTGTTCAATTCATTCTTTGACAACTACCCCCCCAACCCTGCTTTAACTGTTTGTTTAGGAATAAATCATTTTGAAGAAATGTGTTTTCAAATAAATTTGTTAAAGCTAAAATGTTGACATTTGGGAAGCTCTCTATATTCTGAATCTGAGCTCCTGTGTCCTCCACTGAGAGACTGGGAATCATGTCTGCTGGGAAACCATTGGTGATGGCAACTAACAGAGGTGCCTAGATCCCAAAGTGGGAGAACAACCTTCTGATCCTGGATCCTTTACAATTAGCTGAGGGGCCTTTGGGCAATCCCTTACCCTCTTGAGACAAGCTTCTTCATCTGTAAGATGGGTACACCCCATATACCTCTTGGGATAATGGATATAAAAGCACTTAAAAAAAATAAATGTTTTCTTTTAAAGATTTTATCTATTTATTTGAGAGAGAGAGACAGAGAATGCACACAAGCAGGGGGGAGGGACAGAGGGAGAAGCAGACTTCCTGCTGAGCAGGGAGCCTGATACAGGACTTGGAGCTTGATCCCAGGACCCTGAGATCATGACCTGAACTGAAGGCAGACGCTTAACTGACTGAGCCATCCAGGCATCCAGATGTAAAAGCACTTTGAAAGTGCAAAGGATTATTATTATTATTATTATTATTATTATTATTATTACACTGGCCTCAAAATACTGACCAATTCAGTGAAAGAAAAAGGATGACTAGCTCTGGGCTGGTTGCCCCAGTTCCTGGGTTCTTGGAACTCAGTCTCTGACTTTTGCCTCTCAGCCAGGGTCTTCTGCATAAGTCCTCACATCTCTGTAGTGAAGATAGCCCGTAAGTCCTTCAGGGACTCTCCTGGGGCTGGGAATGGGGCAAGATGATGGTGGAGGAAAAGAGGAAGGCTTTAAGGAGGGGAAAGAAGGTGGCCAAACTCAGGATTTTACCATGGGAATTGGGAATCACAGGTTTTGTGGTCCTTATGGTTATTATTATGCAGGCCATATCACTTGCTCATTCATCCTCCCTGCTGTTGCTGGGCCCCAAGAAACCACAAGTTGCCCTGGCAGTCGTTATCAGTAACCTGGGCATGGTTCAATTCATGGTGTGGCTTCTCTCGGCGGTGAACTTGTTGCGGTCTTCCTTAAGTCCTGGTGGATGAGGTTAAGGGGAGGAGCCTGAACCAGGAGTGGGAGTTCCCGCCCAATCATACAGTCTGCTGTTTGGAGCCAAGCTATTGAATCTTTAAGGATGAATAAGTACTTTCCAGGAGGAATCAAAAGTGAGGAGAGGGTGTGGCAGGCCAAGGAAATAGCAGGAACAAAGGCATGAAGGTGTGAAAGAACATCCAGGAGGTGTCAGTACTGTGGTTTACCAGGAACACAGGGTGTCTGTGGGTAGGTCATGGGAGGTGAAAGACAAGAAGCAGATCATGGAGGGCTAGGCTAAGATCATAGGGATAGGCTAAGGAGTTGTGACCTAATCCTGTAGGTGACAATGGAAGGGAAAGGATGCATGTTAAGGAAGGGAATGACATGGTTGGATTTGTGGGTTTGGCAGCTGTGAGAAGACAAATCAAAGGGGCATGTCCTCCTAAGTCCAACAGTTCTTCTCACAAGCCTACTCACTTGCCTACTCACAAGCATAGCCTCGTGGGTTCGGGATGTAGGCAAGCCTGGAATTGCCTGTGGTCATCTGGAAGCCCAACTGTAGCAGCAAAGAATGAGGTCAATATAGACAGGGAAGCAGGCCTGGGAGATTGACAATGAGCAAGTGACAAAGTTTCTCAGGGACATCATTTGAGCTCCTGCATCTAGATGTGCCTGAAGCTATCCCCAACCCCACTCCATTCCACTCCATCCTTCTGAGCTATATGAGCCCCCCCCAAAAAATCTCCTTCTTGGATGAAGCTAGTTTGGGTTGGGTTTTTGTTCAAGCTATTGAATCTTTCAGTGCCTCAGTTTCCTCCTCTGTAAAATGGAGGTAATAATAGTACTTACATCATAGGACTCTAGTAAGAATTAAACAAGATTTTTTGATATAGTTAGATACAGATACAGATATGTACACACAATGTGTAGTACTGTGTCTGGCACGTAGAAAGCACTCAATAAATGTTAGTTAGTATTATAATAATTATTATCATCATCATTATCATTATCATTAAACTCCTGGGCTTAAGTCCAAAACCATCAATCTGAGCCTACACACCCTGTTGCTAGTAGAGGGACAGCTGTACTTTCCATCCGCTTATTCTCCAAATGCTCAGGATTTGGCAGTTGCTGGTAGAGCATTTTAATGTGGCTCAGTGTTTTCCTTTCTGTCATTTTGTTGTACCTGCCCCCTGAGGTGGCTGGAGCAGAGAAATCCCAGAGAAGAAATAAACAAAACGGGAAACTGTGGTAAAACCCCTTTGTTACTCTTTTAAGTTCAAGCTGGTTTTTAGGTATCTTTTGGTAAGCAAGGCAAGACTTGGAACCCAGTGGATCAAAGCATAGGTTGTGGCCCCTGGAGGGGACAGATTATGTGGGACTGGGGCCAGCACGTGACAGGGACAATATGGGGAGGCGTGGCAGACAGCAGTCAGGGCAACAATGCATTATGGAAACAACAGTTTTCAAATTCGTATGACAGCATGAAGATCACCCATCAATTAGAGCCATAGATATTCAGAAGCCAGCTTAGAAGACTCTAAAGATTATTATTATTTCTAAAGATTTTACTTATTTATTTGACAGAGAGAGAGAGAGATCACAAGTAGGCAGAGAGGCAGGCAGAGAGAGAGGGAGAAGCAGGCTCCCTGCTAAGCAGAGAGCCCGATTCGGGTCTCAATCCTGAGATCATGACCCGAGCTGAAGGCAGAGGCTTAACCCACTGAGCCTCCCAGGCATCCCTAAAGATTATTTTTAACTACATGTACCGGAAGTCAGGCTGTCTTCTCTGGCAGCTCTATCAATCTCCGCAAATTTGAGTCAGAGTCATGGAGGGTGACAGCAGGGGAAATGGTGGACCACGACAGCGTTCCTCTTGGGTGTGCAACAATTAAAGAAAACTCTTTAGGTTAGGCAGACCTACTCCTGAACCACACCAACATGGCAGATAAGAAATCCCTTTCTGGAAAAAATTTTAAAAGCCCCTTTTGGTCATCAGTATTTAGCCAAGCCCTCAACCAGCTCCTGTTCTTGACTGATGAAAGAATCCTTTAAGTTCCTGACCCTTTGGCTTAGTCTCTTGCTTTCAGTGCTGCTCCTGTTTTTGTTGTTTGTTTTTTGCAGTTTAAAGATGAAATGCAGCATCTCTACTTTGACCCTTAGCGGTCTCAAGGATGCTCCCACATCTCCAGTTAGTCTGCCTTGGATAACATCCTACCTGCCTGGAACTTCATGATGTACAGGTATTTCCTGACCCTCTTCCCACCTTCCTACCAAGGGGGTACTGGAGAGCTTTCTTCCCCTTCCTCCTTCTTCCCCAGAGAGTCTGATTCAGTAGGGCTGGGATGAAGACATAGCATCTAAGTTTTCACAAGTTCCTTAGGTGAGCTGGTGCAGGTAGTCTATGGGTCATACATACAGACACACTGCTCCATGAACCTTCTGTTCCTTATTTCCATTATTTGTATAAGGAACACTTTCTCTTAGACAAGGACTTTTAGGGGAAATAATTCACGTTGCAGAGATTTGGGGAATTTATTAACTCCATGAAGCCAATAGGCCACAGAAGAATAAATTATATGATATCTCAAGCTCATTGATGAAGAGACTTCACAAAGATTCTGTAGATAAGATTTTGCCACTATCTTTCCCATTTCTTCCCTGTGTCCCATAAAAACCCTTATTTCACAATGAAGAGTAAGAGAAAAAAAAATCCAATGGTTGTCTTTCTGGCACTTATGTTCTTTCAGATTCTTCATAATAGATAGCATCACTAATCCTGACCTCAATTCCAGAGTTTTCTGCCACTCTTAAGACTACCACTATGCTTCAAAGACCCTTAAGTTACCTACGTGCTATCCATCCAATAGGACAGTTTGGATTCTAGTATGGCCATAAAATAATTGAGATGAAGGAAAGTTAAGTTGCAGTAGACTTGGTGTGAAACAAAAAAGAAAGTCACCATGTAAACAACAGGTAATTCAAGGCCATTCCATCCTGAAGGTGAGATCCTTACTTTAGACACAGAGAGAATGGAGAATGGTAGTATTCTGCCGGTTAGCATGCTTTAGTCCATCTCTGTTTGATGTTCAGACCCTTATGTCATTCTGTAGCATTAGGTCTCTGTGACTTATAATACTCAACTATCATGTTTGATTCTCACGACCTTTTGACATAGTGTAATTAAGTAATTCATTAATATGCAAATGCTCATTAAGTTAGTACTGTGTGCCAAGTACTCTGCTAATCTTTGATATGTACAGAGGTGATTACATCAGACAAGATCCTTGTCCCTATGGAGTCTATAGTCTAGGGGCTCATTCCTCACAGGAAAATCAAGGATAAGAGAAGATAAATGACCTGATCAGAATTGCAAAACAGGTAATGGCAAAGTCACAACTGGAAGCCAAGACTCCCATTCTTTTCTCTGGTCAAGGGTTCCCTCCATCTGCAGGCTCAGCCCATTGGCTAATGGGGTCTGGAATTAGTCTTACTTCTGAAGACCTGAATATAACATGCTTGGAACCTAGATTCTTGAATTCTTAGCAAAATGAGCCTCTCATTGGTTTCCCTTCCTTTTATTTCTTTTCCCATCTTCCCACCCCCAACCCACCATGCTGGTACTGTTCTGATGACTGGGCTTCTGCCTGGGGGACCTGCAGAGAACTCTAGCTCTCTGTGGGAGTTCAAACACTCCCTAAATTTAGCTTATTTGGTTGGGGTTCCAACACCCTACTTCATTCTTGGAAGCTCTTTTTCTGGGATGGGAAGGAAGGATACTAAGTTCTTCTGGCCTGATTTTTGCTGTGAAGGTACAAGTTATCTGAAGCCAGGAAGCCTGATTTCACTTGGATTCCTTCTGCTACACCCTAATCTACAACTGGGAAACCTTGGTGCCTATGCTAGCTAAACCACAGGGGAGCACAAACTTCTCAGTTTGCATCCAGCCATGTGGTTATCCCAGGATGCATTTAGGGATTCAGCTTCCCCAGCTTGGCCCCTGCCTTTTCATACTTCTGCCTGCTCCTCACCAGGTATGTGGCTGTGGTTCCAACTCACTGTATGGCTAAGCCTGCCTGAATGAGGTCCAAGATGGATTTTCCCTGACCCATTCATCCTCTTTTGCCTTGTGATCAAGGGTATATGTGTTCCCTGAGGGAGGAGAATGAAACCATCTAGCTAATACTGGGGTCATTCCTAGAGCCACATTGCCCTTGTTACAGTGATCATTTCCAGCTGAGCCACCTCAAGACGATGTATGCATACCAGCAGAAATATTTGTAGGAATTAAACGACCCAATGTAGGTAAAACTCTTTGCATGGTGTCTGAGATACAGGGAACAATCAATTAGCAATTTGTTTAGCATTGACCCTGGGATCTCAAGTGGATCGAAGCTTGTGGGAGCACAGTTCAGGAGCCTGGAAGAGAAGTTAGCCTGACAACATCTGCCTAGGAATGGAGTGAAAGAGCAAGGGATTCCAATGGATAATCTTCCCTTCCATATTCAATTTATTACTATACTTAAAACTTCTGAGGGACTTCCTGCAAGTCTAAGCACTCACTTATCTAGCTCCCCCCAAATATGTTCCCTCTACCTTTCACAGGCAGGTTGGGAAGATCCCTAAAATGAAACATACTTTTTTTGCCTAAAGTATCCTCTCCCTCTCCTAAATTGTAGGAGTCATAATCACTATAAAGTGAGAGTCAGCAGAAACAAAAATAAGGGGTGTGTGTGGACCAGCATAGTAAAGAGAACAAGATTCTGGAGTCAGATGGTTTTGTGTGTGTGTGTGTGTGTTTTAAAGATTTTATTTATTTATTTGACAGAGAGAGATCACAAGTAGGCAGAGAGGCAGGCAGAGAGAGAGGGGGAAGCAGGCTCCCTGCTGAGCAGAGAGCCTGATGTGGGGTTTGATCCCAGGACCCTGAGATCATAACCTGAGCCGAAGGCAGAGGCTTAACCCACTGAGTCACCCAGTGCCCAGATGGTTTTATTTTTAAACCACACACCTGCTCTTTACTAGCTATGTGGTCTTGGGCAAGTTATTTCATCTCTCAAAGCCTCAGTTTCTACATCTTTCAAGTTTGAGATGCTTGACCCAGTATCTAGAAGGCGCTAACCTTGACAGGTGTCAAGTGTTATACTATCCTGTTGGTAGGGGACTCCAAAAGTCAAGCAGAAGAGATTATAAAAGCTATTGTTTAGAGAAGAAATTAAAATTCAGGGAGAGAGGAACAAAGTTAGTGTGTATGTTTTTTTGGGGAGCTGATGGTGGTAAAGAATTAGTTCCACTAATGCTGTCTAGTACACCTCTAAGTTGGCCCCCAGTGATATCCATCTCCTGGTATCTGTACCCTTGTGTAATCCCCTCCCCTTGAGTGACTAGTGACATACTTCGAGCAAATAGAACTCAGCAAAAGTGACAGAACATTTTGAGATTAGGTTATAAAAAAGACTGTGGCTTGCACCTTAGATGGACTCTTTCCTGCTCTCTCCCTTAGCTCACTTGTGTTGGAGCATGTAAGCTGCCATGTGTAAATAGTCCTACGGAGGGGTTCACATGGCATGGCAAGGAATTGACATCCTTAGTCCAATAAGCATGTTAGTGAGCTTGGAATTGAACCTTTGGTTCCAGCTGAGCCTTCCGATGAGACTACATCCCTGGCCAACAGCTTGACTGTAAGTAACCTCATGAGAGAACCAGAGGCACCTAGCTAAGCTACATCCAGATTCCTGGCCAATGGGGACTGTGAGATTATAAATGTTTTAAACTTCTAACCTTCGGGGATAATTTCTTATACAGAAAGATAATACAGCATCTTTGCCACCTGGGCTTTTAATTTAGTTCTCTTCTGCCTTGAGGCTTCTCCAAGGGTCCACTCAGCCTGGTGATAATTAGAATGGGGAGACTGGAGTGTGTTGAGGGCACTGGAGTTGCAAGAGAGTGCCTGGAGCAGCAGGAAGTAATTTCTTCATGATCTCATCCCTCAGAGAATGGCTGTGGAGGAGGACAGAGACTGGAGAATAAAGCTTCTCTGTGGTGCAAGTCCAGCTGGGCCGGGCAAGGCCTTAAGTGCCAACCTTGGACTTGAGGTTTTAAAGACTGTGGACTTTGTCTTGGCAAGGTTGGGGCTCCCAGCAGGTCACAAGGGACAGGATCAAAAGTGAGAGGGATTTTAGGTAGCACTGCAGAGATTGGAATCACTGCCATTGGCGTCCGAAGGACCAGCCTCTGCAACTTACTAGCTCTGTGACCTTGAACGAGTTGTTTAACCACTCTGAACTAAATATTCAAAATAGAGACTATACCACTTTGAAATTTTATTTTGAAGATTAAATGGGATAATGCAGGTAAAGCTTTTAGCAGAATGTCCATGAATAGTTGCTATTGCTATTATTCCTGGAAGAAAACCAAACTGGAGGTCCTGCCTTGAGTGTTTATGCTGGGGTCTCGGCAAGTGGTAGAGACCAGCAGGGTTTTCCGAAGCAGGGTTGTGGAGGGCAATTTGGTGAGCCTCTTCCTGAAAAACAAAGGCATGAATAAAAGGTCACTGGAGATGCCAAGCGACCACCTCAAAAGGGAATTGAAACTTAAAGAGAATTCATAAGAAAAAGTCCTGGGATCTACTGAACATGGGTTACGTTTCCAGATACAGCTCAACCCTCATGTGACATAAGAAGCTCATATAGACAGCTTATTCTAAGAAACCAATGAGCAAAAATAGGCAAAGGTTTTCATCTAAAAGTCATGACTCATGGTTCTCCAGAGAATTCATACAGGAACAAAACCCAGGAGAGTGAATTCACACCTCATTGATGTCAGCAATTTTACACGGAGAAGAAAGTATCAGTCTAACAAGTTGGAAAACAAGATAATATTAGAAGAGAAGGGGTGTTTCAGGAAGGATATTAAAATATTTGTAGAAAAGACTGCAGAAAATCCATAATAATAAAGGATAGCCATGATTGATCATGCTTGGGTGTAAAGATTTAAAAGGATGAATAAACTGAGTAATAACATATACGACCACTTCCCAAAGCACGCAAGGGTTATGTTCCTGAGTCTGCTACATTTTGAAAATTATGCAAGTGTTGAAGTTGCATCTGTGAATTTAATGTAATTCTGAAGATGAAATATTATATACCAGGCCCTACAGATTGCTTGATGTGATAATGTCCATATAAGATCAGGCGCTAAAGTGTTTGAAGCATAAGTAGATAGAAGCAGAAAAAGTGCTCATTTGCCATTTACAGATCATCATTTTCTGTATCTGGATTTGGAGACCTTAATTCACCTTTGGGGAAGATTGCTGTTTAAAGAAAATCTCACGGGTGCCTGGGTGGCTCAATCGGTGAGTGTCTGCCTTTGGCTCAGGTCACGATCCCAGGGTCCTGGGATTGAGCCCTGCATGGGGCTTCCCTCTCCCCCACTCCCCCTGCTTGTGTTCCCTCTCTTGCTGTCTCTCTCTCTCTGTCAAATAAACAAATAAAATCTTAAAAAAAAAAAAAAAGAAAAATCTTTTTTCTTTGTAAATGTAAATGTAAAACACTGAACCAAATGTAAATGTAAATGTAAAACACTGAACTCCTTCATTGTTCCTGAAGGAAATAGTGACATCATTGTTAAACTGATGGTAGATATTGATAAGAAAATTACAACCCTATAAAGCTACCATTTATTGAACACTTATGATGAGGTCATAAGGACCACTTGGGATGGTCATTAAACATACAGATTCTAAGCCCCTCTGTGGAAATCCAATTCAGTAGGCCTGGGGAAAAGCCCTGGAACTAACAGGCAGGCTAAGTAGTCCTCAAATGGTGCAGTGGCTTTTGGCCACAACCCCAATCCTGGGGACCCTGAATCACAGAAAAAAACAACTTGCCCAAGGTCACCCAGCTAGCAAGTGGTAGAGTAGGGGGCAGAATCTGTGATTGTCGCTTTACTCTAGCATGAAAACCCCTGCACAGTGGGGGAAGGCAGTGTTCTCCCGGATTGAAACGCATGGAGCTTCTAGAGAGACCAAGCCTACTGACCATCCTGGGAGGCCATAGGTATCGGTCTTAGGAACACGGGGACTCAGGTGTCCCAGTCTGTGAGTACCTAGGCACGGGCCTGGCCTGTGGAAGACAAGCCACTCATGCCACTGTCTTCCTCATCCCACTGCAGGCTTGAACTGATTACTATTGCAAAGAAGCCACCATCCCAGACCAGCAAGAGAACTTCACATTCCCCAGCTCCCCTTTTCCTTCAACCAAGAAAGGAGTAAATGCAAAGTGTTGGATGACTTGAGTTCTGTCTCCAGCCAATGACTTGCTACAGTTTCAGTTACTAATTTTGGCCTCAGCTTCCTCCTCTTTTGTCATGCATACCTCATGCTCTTCAAGCAAACATGACTTAAACTTTTTGACATGTTTTTGTATTTCCAGGTTCCCAGAACCTAGTATGGTGCCTGACACATGGTAGGCATCCAGTGAAGGTTTGTTGACTACATGAATGAATGAATGAATCAGTGACCATTCGGATGTGGGGGAGACTCACGGGTACCTGCAGCTCTGCCCTCTGAGACAGCCCCCTCTCTGGTCTTAAAAAAGTCCCTTACTCTGGACCTGATGTCATTAGCCAGGAGAACGGAGGTAACTTTGGCACAGATATCTTCTGCTTAAGGGAAGCCCATTGTGTGAAAACTTACAGTTATGGGAATAATAAATTATGATGATGGTGGTTCTTTTAAACAGACATCTGTGAGGAAAGATAAGCAAGATCTCACCATAAAGGCCTTACAATTGTGGGTAGAGCCTGGGAAAGGCTGTTAAGGATACAAACAATGAAGGGCTATCACAAAAGACAGAAAATTGTTTCTCATAGTCATGATTATGCTTTTAAAAACCCCAACTAACATTTGGTGTGTCTTCCTTTGCATATCTCTTTCTTGTAGAGACTGCAATGCATACATATTTTGAATCTCGCTTTTTAAAATTCTATATAACATAAACATTTCCCTATGTTGTTATAAACCCTTTATAAATAACAGGTTTAGTGGGTAAATAATACTCCATTTTATGGATGTGCCATATTTATATAACCTTTCCCCTGTTGTTGATCAATTACCTTCCAATTTCTTCCCTGTTACAGGTAAGTCAGTCTGCCAAGACAATCTTTGTGCATTAAACCTGTTTCGTGTTTAAGATTCTTTCCTCAAGATAGGTGATCAAGGGTCAAAGGCTTGAGATCTCAGAGAGGGTTAAGTCTTGAGATTCTTGAAAATATGTCATTGCTAATTGGGGGGACTCTCTCATTTTTCCTGAGAATCCAGGCTCTGGATTCAGACATGCTGAGCGCAAATCCCCGCTCAGGCACTTACCTGTATGATCTTGGGCACCCTGGACCAGCATTCCCATAAGTCTCAGTTCCTTAGCTGTAAATTAGGGGTGATTGAATCCTCACGTGGGGCCCTTGTGGAAATGGACAATCAATGTACACGAAGCTCAGGGCTTGGCAGAGTGTGCTCCATAAATATTAGTGTCAATTAATTTGTCTATCTGATTATCAAGAAAGATGGACCCTTTGACTTGTGTTTATTGTCTGTTTATATTTGCACACGGGTGTGTGTATGCACGTATAAATTAAGATATATTATTTTAGAGCCAAAAAAACTAAACCATAAAGAACTTGAAAAGAGCATATTTCTCAGGCAACCCACTGCACATACGGCTCTTTCTTGGGGCTCACAACGCCCAGAGAAAAGCAGCCACGGCTGCCCTATATTTTCTACGTGGCCTTCTCCTTTTTGCTAGTTTTAAGATCTATCATCTCCTGTCATTTTTCTCTTTAAGTGATGCCATTAAGACTAACTCCATTTTTAAATATGATGCTTATTACGTCGCGGGATCCTGCGGGAACATATCGCCAACTGTGGAACAAATGCAGAGGGAAAACTGGATTTGAGTTCCCGAAATCTGTGGTACTGCCGACCCTTCTAGAAACATAGTTCTCTGCAAAGCGAGAACTCTCAGGGCCAGAAGCAGAGCGGGGGCGGGGGGCGGGGGGGGGCGTGCGCTCTGGGCAGCTCTCAGCCCTGTAGGAAGAGAAGCAGCCCCAGCCGCTGAGGCGGCTCCCCCTCCCACTGAGAGTGTCTATAAATCCATTTCCTGTCTTGTAATTATGTTTCATGTAGTAATTAGCCCCTTCATATCAATGAAGCCAAATTTCCCTGCGTAATGGAGTGAAGCCTGAATGTATGAGACAAATTGAAACGCAGCTTTAGCAGGTGGAGGCCTCCGGGAGCTCCTTGTGGGGGTGGGCAGGGAGGACCGTCCTCAGTCTGCAGTCCTACTGTGTGCCAGGCTCTGCATTGGGCCCTCTCTGCGCACCTTACCTCATATAATCCTCACGCTGGTCTCTTTTCTGCAGAATCTTCACCTCTGCTTTCATCGTCAGAGAGCTGCTCCTTTCCTTCTGGAATCTCAGCTGTACCACAAGCCCTCACAGCCCCGGAGGCAGGCAGCAGCAGGGATCCAGCAGCAGGGTGGGGCAGAGGCCCTCAAAGGCACTTCAGGCTCCCAGGAGCCTAGAGCCCCTCACAGGGACCCCGCTGTGTGTGTGTGTGTGGCGGGGAGTGGGGGGGGGGCACGGGGACGTTAGGGGCATCTCCGTAAGCCCTTGGGAGGGGGCAGACACAAGGCTGGGGGGCGGGGCACGCAGGGTGGGTGGGTGTTGCTCTTGGCCTTGAAAGAAGGGACCTGGTCTCAGTAACAAAGACATTGCCCCTCCCTTCACCTCACCCTCTTATCCTTTGCTTTCCTTTTCCACTCCCCTCTTCTTACGTGTCTTCTCCCCATAACCAGACCCTGTTTGGGGGAATCCATAATCCTTTTGTTTGAAAAAGAATTTGCGTGGGAGGGAAGGGTGGGCATAAATTCTGAGGAATGTTAAGAAAAGTCTAGAAGGGACATTGGATTAGCCTTGAATCCTTGAGCAAGCTTCCTAGATCATGCTGAGTCCCTTAGATTCCTGATCTCTAAAATGGGGGTAATAATCACTGTCTGGCACACACCCCACTGGACTGCGGAGTAGGTAGAATGTGCCCCATTTTGATTCAAGCAGGTGCTGGTTTTTCAGTGACCTATCCGGGAAACCACGTATAAATGCATGTTTATACCTATGTACCGACATGCCCCCGACAACTGGTTTTTATTTTTTCCCTGTACTCCAAATTTTCATTTAAATTCCGGCTAGTTAACATGCAAGTGTAATATTAGTTTCAGGTGTAAAATTTAGTGATTCATCACTTACATACAACACCCGGTTCTCATCACAAGGGCCCTCCTTAATGCCCATCACCCGTTTCCCCCATCCGCCCCATCCCGCCTCCCCTCCAGCAACCCTCAGTTTGTTCCCTATATTTAAGAGTCTGTTTCTTGGTTTGCCTCTCTTTCCCCCACCTCCTGCTGTGTTTGTTTTGTTTCAGTATTTTTGTCTTCCAGAGATCTAAAACCACCACATATAACAAAAACTAGTTACTACTTATTAGCCACTTGTTCTGTGTCAGACCCTATCTAGGCTCTGTACAAATTCTCTTATTTAATCCTCAAAACCCTATGGGAAGGTATTGTTAGCCCCACTTTACAGATGAGAAAACCAAGACCTCAGGTTAAAGACCGTGTCCCAAGGTCACAGATCTGTGTAAATGTTGGATCTGAAATAGGCCTGAGTTCTGAGTCCTTAGTCTCAATCATTATGCTGTTCCTAAGAATCTGGGCTTTTCCATAGCCAGACATTTTTGGACTCAGAGGGAGGATATTTCCAAATACCATTTTCCCCGGTCTGACTCCCACCTTCCAGTTCCACTGTGGCTCTGGTTCAAAGTGATCTAATGCTTGAAATGAAAAAGGCGTTGGGAGTGTGCCTTGACTTTCATCTCAGCAGAGACCTACCAAGTTTCTCCAGCCCCCTTCCCACCACGCAGGGGAGAGAGAACCTTAGCCAAAGCTTCAGGCTCAAGACAGGGGTACTGGGGGCTCCGGCTGGGTTATGGCCTTTCCACACCAGAAGGTGGCCGCCTGCCAATGGGATGCCTCTGCCTCTCTCTCAGTATTGTATTGGGAAAGCACTGTGTCACCTCTAACATCTCCTTTACGTGCCTCTCCCTTCTTGACAGGGTGCCTTTTTCTCATTATATAGACTTCTGGAAAGGTTCAGGACAAGTCCAGCTTCTGTGCTGGGCAGGGAGACCCTTTCTCCATCTTTGCCAGTTCAAAAAGTGGGTGGGCAGTAGCTGAAAAGTGGGAGCAAGAGCTTGGGTTCTGGAGCCATGGGTTCAAATCTTAACTTGGCCTCTCTGTTGTGTACCTCGACCTCTCAGGGTCCTTGGCTTCCTCCTCTTTTTTTTTTTTTTTTTTTTTTTTTTTTAAGAGGGGACTAATACCACCTATGCTATAAGGCAAAAGTGCACATAAAGGATGTGGGACAGTGCTGATGTATATGAATGGTTCAGTAGTTCTCATTTTGCTTTTTTAAAGATTTTATTTATTTATTTGACAGAGACACAGCAAGAGAGGGAACACAAGCAGGGGGAGTGGGAGAGGGAGAAGCAGGCTTCCTGCCGAGCAGGGAGCCTGATGCAGGACATGATCCCAGGACCTGGGAATCATGACACGAACCAAAGGTAGATGCCTAATGATTGAGCTGCACAGGCAGTCTAGTAGTTCTCATTTTTTCCCCATGTCAGACATGTCACAAAGCTCTTTACACATGTGATTCTCATTTAGATCACGCTGCAACCCTATGAAACAGATGTCATTATTATCCGCATTTTCACGCTGCAGGTAAGTGAGAGAGCTGGGATTCAACCAGGACTGCGATTTCCAAGCTCATGCCCCTAACCTCCTCACTGCACTGTCCCTCAAAGACCTCATGAAAAAAAAAGTCCTAAATGGCTTCCTCATCCTCTTTTTGGGGCTCCCCATGGGAAAACCTGCAGTCCAAGGGTGGCTGCAGTTGGCTCATGTCAGTGAGGAGGGGTGGGAGCAGTGTGGTGCTGGTGACCTTGGGGTGAGCTGGACCCTGTGATTGCCAGGGTCCCCTCCACCATTAATGTTGGGGGCACTGTCACCAAACTGACTTGTAAGGGGTTTTGGTGGGGGGGTCTGGCAGAGTCAAGATGTGATTTGAAGAATCTTTTTTTTTTTTTTAAGATTTTATTTATTTATTTGACAGAGACCACAGGTAGACGGAGAGGCAGGCAGAGAGAGAGAGAAGGAAGCAGGCTCCCCGCTGAGCAGAGAACCCGATGCGGGACTCGATCCCAGGACCCTGAGATCATGACCTGAGCCGAAGGCAGCAGCTTAACCCACTGAGCCACCCAGGTGCCATGATTTGAAGAATCTTAAGAGCTGAGAACAGACAGGGCAAAAATAAACTTTTGCATTAATCCATTATCCTAATGATTGTCCTAAAGATAAGCTTGATCAGATATGAGCATTGCTGAGATTGATTTGCCTAAAATAAGAATCTCATTTGCATTTTTCTGATTTTTCCCTACTTCATTTAGCCACATCAAGACAGCTGCAGCTCTCACCAAGGACAGACATTTGAAATAGATGGATATCGCCTACATGTATTTATGGGGCACAAGATCCTTCCCACCCACCTGTGTGTGTTGTAATCTTTTTGACAGAGGAGAGGAGGACAGTTTAGGGAACTTCAAAGTGACAGCTTTGACTTGCTAATGGAAGGTCAGCATTTTCAACTTACCTTTGATCACATTTTTAGAAGTTCTATCTCTGTGGACCAAAGAATATGCATGGGTAAAGTGGATTGGAAAAGATCTTAATAGTCTCGATTCTGAGTTAGAAGATGTAATATCACACATATCGTTGCATTAACTATTCCTGTCAACCCCAAAAGGTAACTAGGGCAGACATTTTTATTCCCATTTTGCAGATGAGAAAACTGAGGCCTGGTGAACTTAAGGTATATGATTTAGGATATATATATATATATATATATATATATATATATATATATATATTAGATTTAATTATTTATTTGACACAGAAAGAGAGATCACAAATAGGCAGAGAGGCAGGCAGAGAGAGAGAGGGAAGCAGGCTCCCCGCCGAGCAGAGAGCCCGATGTAGGGCTTGATCCCAGGACCCGGAGATCATGACCTGAGCCAAAGGCAGAGGCTTTAACCCACTAAGCCACCCAGGCACCCCTAGGTAATATGTTTTTTGAATAAAGACAAACCTCAACTCCCAACCCTGGGTCTCAAACCTTGTAACTTTCCGGCCAGGGTTCTCTGCTGTTGGAACCAGCGGTCTCTGAGTAGCTCTGGGAAGAACCACTTCTCTCAGAGAGTAAGATTTGGTAGTGGTTGTATAGACAAGACTACGCCTTTCGTCCATTTGACCTTCAGTGATCCTTCCGAGGAGAGACAAGACCATTGAAAACATTGGAGTGCTGATGATGAGCCCCGGCACATGGTTCCTGGCAGAGCTGATCATGGATAATAAAGACCCATGAGGCCATAGCATCTAAGCTTCAGACTGATCCCATTCCCATCTTCAACCTGAGGAACCTCTTGAACTTGATTGGGTGATTAACTTTCAGATTGGAAAGCACACCGGCTGTGGAATCAGTCAGATTGTCACGGGTTGAGTCCTGGCCTTGCCACTTATGGTAGCTGGTGTTCAGACAGTGCTCTCCATGCTGAATTTCATTTATTACATTATTTCATTTTACATTATTTCATTTAGTATATTATTTCATTTAATCCCACAACGAAGATCCTAGTGTTATCGTCCCCATCTCACAGATGGAAAACAGGTTCGTAGAGATAGAGGCTGAGTGACATGCTCAAGCTAGACAGGTAATTCTGATTTCAAATCTTATATATTTTTTTAAAAATCAACTTAAAAGCATAGGTAATGCATTCACTTGACTCAAAACTCAAAAGAAGCAAGGTGCCTGGCTGGTTCAATCAGTAGAGCACATGACTCTTGGTCTCGGGGTCATGAGTTCAAGCCCCATGTTGTGGGTAGGGCTTTGGGAAATAAATAAATAAAATAGTCTTATGTTTAAAAAAAAATTCAAAAGATGCAGAAAAGAAAACTGAAAATTCTCCTTCCTGCCCAGTCCTCCAGCCCGCATCCACCTTCCTGGAGGGGACTGATTTTACCAGCTGCATCTGTTTCTTCCGGGGACTTATGACACACATATGAGCAAAGAGGCAAGTCTATTGTTTCTGCTCTTTTTTTTTTCTTTTTGTGGGCGCATACATCTTTTTTAATTGAAGAGCTATTGTTAAATCTCTATAGATAAGACAACAGTGCGGAATTGATTTTGGAAATTTTTAAACTTAAGTCATATTTTTAGTTAAACATGCTACATTCTTTCAAGTTTCCTGCCTTTGCTCCTGCTTTTCCCTCAATTCAGAACGTGTGACGCCTCACACTCTGCATCTGGCAAGCTGCTGGGCATCTTTTGGGCTGAAGCCCAGATGTCATCTCTTCTTGAGAAATCTTCCCCAACTACCCCCTCTCCCAGCTTATGGTTATTCATTTCCTTCTTCATATCCTCACATGTTTCAGACTATACCATAATTACTTTTAAGCTCATTTTCCCCCCAAATAGTCTGATAGTTCCAGGAAGATATTCATTCATTCAATAAATACACATCTGTGTGTGTATATGTGTGTGTGTGTATGTGTGTGTGTGTGTGTGTGTGTGTGTGTGTGTGTGTATGAGGGTCTGCTCTCTTTACTTTAAGTGGCAGCATATTAACTACACTACTCTGCTTCTTGCTTTCTCAAAACTTTTTATTATAGAAAAAACCCCACACATATGCAAAAGTGGAGAAAATAGTGTGAATCCCCATACACCCATTGGCCCACTTCAACAGTTATCACATATGATGGATCTTATTTCATTGACGCCCCCAGCCCTAACCCTGATTATTTCTTTTAAAGGTTTATTTATTTATTTTAGAGAGAGAGAGAGTGAGTGAGTGAGAGCATGAGCAGGGAGAGGGGCAGAGGGAGAGAGAGAATCCTTGAGCAGACTCCCCCCTCAGCACTGAGCCCTATGTGGGGCTCGATCCCAGGACCCTGAGACCATGACCTGAGCTGAAACCAAGAGTTAATCAACTTAACCAACTGACCCCCTCCTGATTATTTTAAAACCAATCCCAGACATACATATAATTTCATCTATAAATAATTCGGTATATATTGCTAGAAAAAGACTTAAAAATATAACCACAATATCTATCACATGTAAAAAAATATATCATAAGCTATCCAGTCAGCATTCAGATTTCCCTGATGGTCCCCTTACCTCCTTCTCTCTCTCCCCCTTTTTAACAGATGCTGCTTTGTTCAAACAAAAACTCAAGCAAGGTCTACACCTTGGAGGTGTTGATCCCTCTTTTCTTATCACCTAACAATACTCTTGGAGATCATTTCATACCAAACATAAAGAACTACTTCGTCCTTTCTTCCATTGCGGAGTACTCTTCATAAGGCTCTACTAGAATTCACCTAACCAGCCTCCTGTTGGTGGGCATTTAGGTCATTCCAAATGTTTCGCTATTGAATAACCTTGTTAAGTACGTCCCTTTGCACAGGTGGGAGTGTGTCTGCAAGATAAATTCTCGGAAGTGGAATTTCTGTGTGAAAGATACGTATTTAAAATTTCAAAAATTATTGCTGGCTTATCCTTTATAGACGTGGTACCCAAGCAGTCAAGGCTTCCATCAGCCATGCGGATGAGAACTCTTTCCCGGCACCTTCCCTCAGAAACACCATCCCCTCCCAGACGTCTGACCATGCTATTCCCTTTCCCTGGGACATCCTGTCTCACCTTGTCCATCTGGTGCACTCCTATTCCTTAAGGCTTAGCTTCAACTCCACCCAAGCCAGATTTGGGATGGGTGCTCTCTGTGCTCCCAGAGACCCCTTTTCCTAGCACACGTCACACTTCATACTGGGTCCACTTTGTTGACCCATCTCTGTCCTCTGCTGGTTAGTGAAGTCCTTAAGGGTGTAGCTTGAAGAATACAGTAGGTGGTCTACACAAATCAGTCCCTAATCTCCGGCTCTTGTCCAATGGGAGTTCGGGGATTTCAGCTGTTTCCTTGGGTGGAATGAACCCGGAGTCATGGGTGCATCACCCACATTTGTAACCCACTGGAGCCCAGAAAAACCCCAAGCTCCACAATGCCCAGCCCCAGAAGCTTGCAGCAGATGGCCCTGCATCCCAGAGGCTGGGAGGTCTGATTATCCTAGACCTGCAAATCATTTACGGATTCTGACCTTTCCAATTGCTTTCTATTTAATCTGGGATGGAAGACCTTGATTTTTGTTGTTTGAAAATCTAGGCTCTCTTCCCACCCCACAAATGAAACTGTCATCCTCCGAATTATTATTATCTGGATGGGCAGGAGCAGAATGAGGCCCCACAGAAGCAAGTGAGGCGGGGCAGGTGGGAGTAATCCCATGTGCCCGGGGTGGGGGAGGGTGCAGCAGATGGTTCCCCAGGCAAGCCTTGAAAGCCAGGATTAAAAAGTCATTTTCAGCATGCTGAAAATGGGACTGCAGATTTGGGTCACCACAATTAACTCTCTCCCAGCTGCAGGCCAGAGCCTTGGAGTCAAAAGGAGGTGCCCTGTCTAGGAGAGATGCTAGGTGAGAACCCCTTGATTTCTCCTCCAAAAGCTTCCTGGAGAACATTTTCTGGGCTGTGAGGAGGGAGCTCAGGACCTCAGGGTCAGCCTCTTCCTAGAGACAAGGCTTCTGCTTCCTCTCTAAATGCGGACTCTCTTGTCAGAGGGAAGTCCTTCCAAGGCCGTAGGAAGCCCTGTGCCTCCAGAGATGGAGTTCTTATCAGAGACCAAAAGTGGCATCTCATCCTGTTATCAAAAGTACTGCAGGCATTTGCCCCACAAAAGGTGAAATACTGCCTTGCCGATTACTTTCTGTGCTGGAGCTGACACCTGTGTCCCTGGACAGGATCTATCGCTAACTGTCCCTGGACCTGCCCCACCCCTGACCATAATTCCTTTATCTTAAAATCCAGTGCATTGAATTCTTTTCCCTGAAGAATGATATTCCATCCCCCAGCCCCCACACTCTTGAACTATAGAACTGCCAAGTACTGGGGTTTCCCTTTTCTCTTTGTTTACCAGGAAACTCAGAGCCAAATTTGAAAACTAATTTCATGGTCTCCATGAATGCATTTTACTTTTCCACTTACCTTGTTATTCTAATCCACATAGTCTGTTGGTTCTGATTTTGTTTTCCTCTATATATTGCACTATATTGCTGAATGTATCCTGTGTGTTATACCACATCCTTTGTGCAACTATGTAGAATATAAATAATTAAACACAGAAATAATCCATACTTTCATTCATGAATGCAACTTTTGCAATACATACCAGTTAGATGTTTAATAGGGTAGTAGGTGAGTGGCTGATACAAATAAAAATATATTTAAGCATTTAGCACCTATTCCATCCAGGTACAATGCCTAGGACCTTCTATGTCATCGACTTTAATCTAACAACAATTTTTACTTTTAAGATTTTTATTCATTTGAGAGTGAGAGAAAGCACAAGAATGGGGGAGGATCAGAGAGAGCAGCTGACTCCCTGCCCAGCAAGGAGCCCAACGCAGGACTCGATCCTGGGACTCCAGGACCATGACCCAAGCCCATGGCAGCTGCTTAACCAACTGAGCCACCCAGGCGCCCAATCTAACAATAATCTTAAGACATAAATAATTGGGTTGGAATATATAAAACAGTTAGCCCAGGGCCTGGGCCACTAAGCAAACGGTAGCTATTCTTATTAGATACTATTATTCTCATTGCAAAAGAGGAAACTGTAGAGCTGAAAGGCTAAATTACATTGTTGTAAGAGCTTGATGAAAATAGTGAACGAAGGGCCTGGCAGAGGGTAGGCAGAGCAAGCCTTTGACCACATCTCCTCGGCTCTCCAGAGTCCACTCCCCTTGCTTTCAGAGAGATGTCCTGGTTGGGAAAACTTTTCCCGGCCTGCGCTGGGCTTCATCCCCGCCTCCTGGGGAGGAGCATGTGACCCAAGCATGGCCAATCAGGGTTCTGAATTTAACCCACCAGTCATTGGCTTAGGAAGGAGTATGCGACCCAAGCTTGGCCTTATCAGTGCTCTGAGTATACCTCACTACCATCATTGACTCAGAGGTACAGCATGTGACTCAGATCGGTCCAATCCAAGTGACTCCTTGGATTCTTGTGAGCATTTTTAAGAAAAGTATACTCCTGGGGCGCCTGGGTGGCTCAGTGGGTTAAGCCGCTGCCTTCGGCTCAGGTCATGATCTCAGGGTCCTGGGATCGAGTCCCACATCGGGTTCTCTGCTCGGCAGGGAGCCTGCTTCCCTCTCTCTCTCTCTCTCTGCCTGCCTCTCTGTCTACTTGTGATCTCTCTCTGTCAAATAAATAAATAAAATCTTTAAAAAAAAAAAGAAAAGAAAAGAAAAGAAAAGTATACTCCTTTCTGCTTAGTATGAGTCCGACAGTATGTATGACTAGAGGTTGGGCAGTCCTTTTCCTACTCTGAGTAAAGAGCCTGTGTGATAATGGAGCCCAGAGAATGGGGACTCCAGAGGCAGAGAGAGTGAATGTGGGTCCTGAAGATATTTCCCTGGGTCCAGCCACGTCTGAAGCCAACGAAACCTGTTACAGGATTAGTGGGATTGCTGAATCAGTAAATTATCTTTTTTGCTTAATCCTGTTTGAATTGGGATTCAACCACTTACAATCATAAAGATCCTATTTATACAAGACTTCAATACATTTTGTTCCTTTACTTTTTTCCCCTTTGATGGACCTGCCCAATGTCTCAGCTAGTAAATGGCAACAGCAATATTGGAACCCAGTTCTGACCCCAAAGCCCGTGGACATCACGTTCCCTGCCTATAGGAACTGCACCGTATTGGGCTGCCAAACCAACCCACATGGAACAGGTGGCTGATGAGGCAAGGTGGGGAGGGCTTGGCCCTTATGGAACAGCCGTGGGCACCATGCCCCTGGAGCCCCCTCACCCTGCACTCTCTTTCCCAGAATCTGTAAATGGTCTGGGAGAGGCACAAATGCTGAGTTACAGACAGGCCAGCTGGTCCTCCATGTTTCTGTGCAAGTTGTTGATGCTTCCCCTGCTTATTTCAAGGAGAATTCTTGCCTCAAGCAGAGACTGGGCAAAACAGACACATCAACAACATTGGACTCCGACTCGCCATGTGACTCCTTTGGTTGAGTCATCTCCCTCCTGAGATGGGCTTTCTTGTCTACAAAATGAGGCTTGACAAATGAGGTACAAATGAGATCTCTTGAGCAGTGGAACTGGGAGGTGGCAGCTGGGTAGTCCCACCTTACTAACTGTAGGACTAGGCCTCCCCTTGGTAGCATATCTGGGAGTTCTCGAGGGTGTGGGTGAACTGGACTTCCATCCAGTCTGACATCACCTCCACAGCTCTGGAAAGAACCTCTGCTCCTGCGGAGTTCAAGGCCTCATGTTGCACAATAGTCACCATTGCAAGGAATGCCCTGTTTCTGTGGCAGTCCCCCCTTTCCCCGCCCCCAGTCTGGACTCTCCCCCCCGCAACCCCCTTAGCATGCTAACCAGCTGCCCTGGACCTTTGAGGAGGATGGAAGCTCCTTTCCCCAGTCCTTTTCTCCTGGAAGGACTCCCCAGGGAGTTGTCTACCGTGTGTCATGATACACCTATAGGAAAAGACAAGTACTGGAAGGCTGGGTGTGGCCCTGGGTCTGTGAGTTTTGTTACTTTCAGGGCATCTCCCCTGTGATGGGCAAGTGCACCAAGCTATGCCTATGAAGATGAAAGCACCAGTGTCCTCACTCAAGGACAAGTTCAACAAGGATGGAAGATACTATTGTTAGAGGCAGCACATTCAAAAGAAATCAGCCTGGTGAAAGAGTTCTCTAAGGGAGTTGCTACCCCATTTTGCTTACTCTGGGCACCAGAATCATAACCTTAATGATCAGCAAGGACCCACCCCATTCAGGAGTCAAAGATGATCAAAAAAGGGTGCTGGTAAATGTTAAAAAACCAGCTCTCCAGGAAAAAATATGTTTATTATAAACTTTACATAATTTATATATGTTTATTATAAAATTTTATAAATTTTATAGATAGAAAAGGAATGTAGCACACCATTTACAAATACAGTGCAGTACTGTAAATTCCAAATGGGCAGTTGGTTGTCATGATGATTCTCAGGATGCTTGACCTTTGTTGAACTCCTGTGTCCATAGCCAAGCTATGGTTGCAATTCAACCATGATTTGACAAAATCAGACTATGAATAAATACTTGATTACTATCCCATTCAGCAAAGAAGGTGCTCATGTCACAAAATAAGTGAGTATAATTCCAATGTGAGTATGGGTTGATATGCTCCTTTCTGTTAAGGAGTAAGGCGGAAGAGAAACAACAAAGATGTCTACTGGACCTTCATTTGTTCACTAATGACATAGTGACTTCTTTGCTGAATCAGGTAGTGGTTTTTGAGCTCAGGGAGAACATTTCCTGAGTTTTCTGTGCCAGTCACAACGTAATAATTATAGATACAATGTGCATTTAAATCGAATCTGCATTATTGATGTTTCTCTGTCGTTTTCTTTAAGTCTATGCAATCAACAATTTTTGTGATGTAAATACTCTCACCATGGCTGATTTCAATCTTCCATCTTTAAGTCACGGCATGTGGATTTGGAAAGAGATGTAAAATAGCATGACATTATCTGTAGTATTTCTGCCACACAGACTAGGTGTAAATAATCTTAAGAGCATAGATGATAATAAAATGTAATCGAATAATTGGAAAGTGAGGTGTTCTGAGTATTTATTACCTTTGTTTTTACCATAATTGATTTCATTATAAGGATATATGATATACTTATGTATACCTATACTTATCCAGCACTCCACCACCAAAGATAGTATCAAACCACAATCCTGGTTCAAACCACATTTGGTAAAGAAAACTAGATTGGTGTCTCTGAATGTTAATATCTGATGAATTTTTTTTTAAAGATTTTATTTATTTATTTGTCAGAGAGAGAGAGAGGGAGAGAGAGCAAGCACACGCAGACAGAATGGCAGGCAGAGGCAGAGGGAGAAGCAGGCTCCCCGATGAGCAAGGAGCCCGATGCGGGACTCGATCCCAAGACGCTGGGATCATGACCTGAGCCGAAGGCAGCTGCTTAACCAACTGAGCCACCCAGGCGTCCCAATATCTGATGAATTTTTAAGGCCAGTTCCTCTTCCCTAAGTGTTATCATTTGCCACGTGGGTGAGGAAATAACTCAGGGCTGTTGCAGAGGTTGTAGGCTAGTGCTTCTCAAAGTGTGGTCCCCAGCATCAGGATAACCCCAGACATTTTGAGAATGCAAATTTGGGGGTCCACTGCCAACCTATTGAATCAGAACCTGCGGGGATAGGGCCCTGACATCTCTCTCCCATGTTCCTAATGTGTATTCAAGGTGTTTCTGACAAGTGCTCAAGGTCCATCTTTTCTAGGGACTAATAGTTTAAATAACATTGCTCTTTTGGGTGTCCCACATTGTTCTCACCCCTCCCTGTGGGTGATGGAGTGTCAGCCCCCCCCAAAAAAACCCCACTCAGATGGCGTCCCTTCCCTCCTACTCCCCCAAAGGAGGAAAAAAACCATCATTAAGGACAAAGGGCCCAGCTGCAGAAGCCACGCCCAGAGCCAGCTTCACACGCAGGAAGGGACACTGCATCTCTTCTTTGTGGTTTCAGGTACTCTACATGTTCAGAGAAACTTCTCTAGTAATGAAATATAGAAATGATCCCTGAAAGTATAGTCTTTAGAATGTCAGCTTTTAAGTTCAGAACCCTTGTTAGGGCTTTCAGGCGTGCTCAATGTGCAGTAGTTAGGAAAAACGTTCTTGTTGCTTGGTCTCTGTGCAAGGCTTCACCTCCATCCAATACGCTTTGCAAAATGGTGCTGTGGGACAGGTGCTTCTCTAGCCTCTGTGGCATAGGGCTCAGGGATGATGTGATTTCGGGGAGATCAGTGCTGTCCTGCACTGTGAACATAGCAGGATGGTTTAAATTGGTTTTAGTCTATGTTAACTACACTGGAATTAAAATTAAAAAATAAAATACATGGATTTTAGTCAGGAGAGGAGCTTCTTGCTTTGACTGGAAACTCAGTGTAGATGTTGCATTTGTTCTGTCCTATGACCGTGACTCTGATATAAAGTTAAACATTTTTTTCTCTTGTAAATTAGCTAAAGAGATTGAAACCCTGGCTCAAATGGGCTTGAACAGTAATTTTATTATTTTTCATAAATGAAGTCCATGGGCTCTGGGGTTGGTTGGTTGGTTGGTTTAGAGACTCAGCATCAGCATCAAGGAGTTAGTTTCTTTTCATCTTTTTGCTATGCTAACCTCCATACTAGTTCATCCTTAGGTTGTTAGCAAAATGGCTGCAGTGGCTCCTGCCATCACAACCACAGAGTACAAAGTCCAGCACAGGGGTTCTTTTCTGAGCTCCATGGATACGCTCAGGGATCCATGAACCTGAATGGGAAAAAGAATCACATCACCAAACTCTAACTAATATTTGTTATTTCCTTCAATTATGAATGTAGGTAACAAACTATAGTAGTAGAAGGGCAGTGTGAGTTTCCACCAATAGAAATCATATGTATTTTCAAGAATATATCATGAATATACTTTATGCTTAATTTGAAACTATAGTAGTTATTAGACCTGCCACTAGAACTTGATATTGAATATGTTAATAAAGTATTGCATATATTATTATATCATAAATTTGTTGTTTTAGTATTTTAATAGTTATGTTACATTATAATTGTTTGCATGTAGTTTATTTGATGTATTTAAAAATACCATTCTAAGAAGGGGTCCATAGAATTCACCGGACTGCCAAAAGGACCCTGACACCAAATATACACCTGATGTGGAAGAAGGAGCAAGGACATCTCGCACCTCTTGTTGCTTTCAAGAAACATCTATCTCATTGGCCAGAACTGGGTCACATGACATTCTCGACCCAATTCTTGTGAAAGGAAGCACACTTGCCATTGGACCAATCAGATGTAGTCAGCTTTACCTGAGACTTGGAGCTTCTTGGGGGAGAGTGAGTCCCAGAACAAAGTGGGGGCCCTGTTAGGAAAGAGGAAAGGAAAGATGAATGCTGTGTGTCAGGAGTTGCTTGGAGATCTGCCTCATTTTGTGCCGCATACCAGACGGATAAGAAACAACAACAGCAAAACAGCATGATTTTATGCTAACCCTTGGGAAGAGTAGGAAGGGAAGATGGACTTTTTACCTCTCCAGCAAGTTTTCCAGAGGAAGATATGCATGAGTTGAATCTTGGAGAATGGAATGGACTTTAGCCAGGAGAAAGTTGGAAACTTGGTCCAGAATGTGAAAACAGTATGTGCAAAGGCTAGAGGCATGGAAAGGCATGGTGTGTTCTGAGAACCGCAATATAATATTTGATAAGAGAAGGGATACGAGAAGGGAAGCTGGAGAGGGGGCCTGGATGCCAACGTGAAGGGTATTATATACCAAGATCAGGGTTTGAATTTTGTCCTGGTGAACACAGGTAGTTTCTGAGGTGTTTTTTGTTTTGTTTTGTTTTTAATTTTATTTATTTATTTGAGAAAGAGAGAGAGCACAAGCCCCGGGTGTAGGGGATAGAGACAAAGGGAGGAGCAAGCTCCCCGCTGAGCGGGGACCTGATGCAGGGCTAGATCCCAGGACCCTGGGATCATGACCTGAGTGAAAGGCAGATGGTTAACTGACTGAGCCACCCAGGCGCCCTGAGTTTCTGGGGAGGTTTTTTTTGTTTCATTTTTTAAGATTTTATTTATTTGACAGAGAGAGAGTAGGCAGAGAGGCAGGCAGAGAGAGAGAGAGGAGGAAGCAGGCTTCCTGCTGAGCAGAGAACCCAATGTGGGGCTCCATCCCAGGACCCCGGGATCAATCCCAGGACCCCGGGATCATGACCCGAGCTGAAGGCAGAGGCTTTAACCCACTGAGCCACCCAGGTGCCCCTCTGGGGAATTTTAAGCAGAGCAGTGATATGATCTATTTTGTTTTTGATCTTAAAAGATCATCCTGGCTCTAGTGTGGAGAATAGAGAGAAAGGAGCAAGCCTGGAGGCAGGGAGACTGTGTAGGAGCCTCTTGTTAAACCAGGGGAAGTGATGGTGGTTTTAACAAAGGTGGTAGTGGTAGGCTGGAGAAGAAAGAGGAGGAGTCCTGACGGGTCTTAGAACTTAGGAGACTGGGTGGATCTGGCACAGGGATAATGGTGAGGGAAATAGGTAAGTCCCAGATGACCGCCATGTTAATGACTTGAGCCAGTGGCGGATGGTGGAGCCGTTCCGTGAATAGGAAGCATGAGAAAATGAATTTGGGGGCGAGGAGAGGTCAGAGTAGACAATATCACTGGTTCAGAATTGGACAGATTGTGATATAATTTTGTCTCCTTTCAGTCTTGGCATTCCCATTTCTTGTATTTTCCCTGAAAGCTCAGAACCCCCACAACTTTTCCACAAGAACCATGAGGCTGGGTCTGAGGGCTGCAGGATCTCTGTGGAAATAAGATGTGGTGGAGGAGGGATGACACCCCATGATATAATCTTTGGTCCACTGCTCCAGAGATGCACTAAAACAATAAAACCACTAATTCTGTCTCCTAGTATACCAGGAAATGGAAGCTTTGCAGGAAAAGCAAGTTGTATTATAATTACAGGCTTTTAAATAAGTATCATGGGTGATATTTAACACAAAACAATGAAGTGTTGAAGACCTTATTGTTTTTTTTTCTCCTGTTCATAGAGTGAAATCAGACTCAGCAGAATTCAGGGACTTTTAAATAGATTTGGAAAGTGACTCTGAGCCAAGGTGCCTGCCACTTTGCAGAGTAAATTATCAAGGCAATAAGAGGCTAGAACTTCAGCCTGGGGAAATGGTTAATTGCTTTGCCCTCTAGTTGTTGTTTTGGTCCTACACTTGCTGTAGACTGTAGCAATCCAAGAGAGGGGCTATAAATTTCATGGTGGGGGGGGGATCCATGGGTGGGGGCACAGAGGCAGGAAAGGCAAGCAGTTCATTGATGCTGAAGTTAATTATCAATCATGGGAAACACGGACTTTTTAAAGGCAGTGCTGTCTAACAGAACCCTTCCCTTTTGGCTTCTTCCTGTGTTCTTGACTTACCCCCCTGCTCACGCAGACTCACATGGACCCATGA
The DNA here is from genome assembly GCF_002288905.1 of Enhydra lutris kenyoni. NCBI lineage: Eukaryota > Metazoa > Chordata > Mammalia > Carnivora > Mustelidae > Enhydra > Enhydra lutris. The sequence continues at coordinate 5,293,125 of NW_019154110.1, forward strand.
GTATTGTTTTAGATACCAGCAGGTGCACAGGGTCCTTAGTCTTGGACATTATTAATCCTGGTCCTTAAAAAAAAGGATGCTTGGCTTGGAGAAGCACATCTCATGAGGAAGTAGATGGCTCCCCTGATTTCACACACCACACATCCCCACCCCACCCCTCCTGGGACTTTCATGGTCCTTACTGTTTCTCGACCTATGTCCTGGGCTTCGAGCTGGACAGAATGTACCGGGGATGCTGCCCCCGTCCTTACGGACTGCTGGGCAAAGGCTGGTAGCAGTCGCATGACTTTGGCTGTTGGGGGTGGAGGCGGCTGCTGCGGGTGTCACCTGGTGGGTGGGGTGCTGGAGAGACAGGTGGGTTCTTTCACACGCTGGAAGTTTGTGAAGGCGTTTGGAGCTTGGGAGCTGTTTGTGTCTTCGTCCTGCAAGCTGTCGGATGCCTCTGCTCGAACACAGGCCGGTTCCCCAGCATCCGGCTCTGCTCAAGGGCTGCCTCAGTGGGGCGGCGCGGGGGGGGGGAGTCCCCTCCCAAGCAGCCAGGCTTGTTCCCCAAGCTTGCTCTCCGGCGTGTCCTCTCTGGTGGGGAGCAGGCACACGCACTTGGCCCCAGGAAGCGGTGGGGAGGTAGGAGGCCTCTGAAGGCGGGGGATGGAGTCAAGGGAGGTCAGCTGAGGGCTGGACTAGTAGCTGGCTCCAGGGTCTGGGGGTCAGAGAGGCAGCCTGAGGGCCCGGCAGGGAGCAGGAGTGTGAGCTCTGCTCCACGAGCCCTGGCCACGTGCTGCTGGCCTTATTGGCACTGCCGGCCGAGTGGGTGGCTCCAGCTGGCAGGCTGGTGATCTGCAGATGAACCTGGTCTGAGTCAGGCGAGGGTGGAGATGCCAGAACAGTATTTCCCAAAGTCTGTTCCACTGAACACTGATTCCATGGCACCTAAAAAGGATGAAAGGGTTCTGGGATTACATAAATTGAAGAAGCACTGAGTTAAATAAAGAGAGGCAGATCTCTTTACTGAAAAACTTCTCAAACTTAAAATTTGCTAAGGAGTGTAGTAAACCCTTAGGCAGGACCTGGAGTATGTACTATCTCTCAAACCTGTTTAACTATGGAAACTTTTTTTGGCATAGCATCTCCTGGGGTAAGGGTTCCCTAGGGCAGAATTTGGGAAACACAGCTTATGCTTTCTTCACATACTGAATCTCAGTGACTGTGCTGGGATGCTCAGATCCTGGTACTGGGATGGTGGATTTTGAATCCAGCTATTGGTGGGGCTACTCTAGGTCTTTAACTTTGGTGTTTCTTATCTTGCTTTCTTTTCCATAAATTATTTAATTCTTGGGGCGCCTGGGTGGCTCAGTCATTAACTGTCCTCCTTCAGCTTAGGTCATGATCCAAGGGTCCTGGGATCGAGCCTCACATCAGGGTCCCTGCTCAGCGGGAAGCCTGCTGCTCCCTCTCCCACTCTCCCTGCTTGTGTTCCCTTTCTCGCTATGTCTATGTCAAATAAATAAATAAAATCTTAAAAAAAAAAACCCTTAAATTATTTCTTTACTTAAAACATGATGAAAATTTAAAATATTAACAATAATAGGAATGATTATATATTAATACCCACCTAGGTATCTGTTACAAGATTTCAGCGACTTAAGTTATATTTTCCCATTCTTTTTTTTTTTTTTTTTTTTTAAGATTTTATTTACCTGCTTGAGGGAGACAGTGAGTGAGCTAGGGAGAGCATGATCCAGGGGAGGGGCAGATCAGACTCCCCATCCAGCAGGGATCCTGACCCAGTGCTCGGTCCCAGGATCCCAGGATCATGACCTGAGCTGAAGGCAGACACCCAACAGACTGAGCCACCCAGATGTCCCTTTCCCTATTCATTTCTTGCAATGCTAGCCAATGACTATGTCACAGGTGTAGGAACTCAGACCTCTTGATATTGAAACAAGACTGAGAATCTTAAGCTGCCTTGCTCGGAATCACACAAGCGACTTAAGGCAGTGAAGCCGGAGAAGTGGCCGAAGAGGGGCCTGTGTGTAGTAAGGCTGGGTGCCCGAGGTAAAGAACCTCCGCCTTGAATCATGGAGGGGGCAGGACTGCTGTGAAGACGCATCTGCAGGGAGGATAAGGCAGCATTGCAGGGAGCAACACGTTGTGCTAGGACCAAAGTGGGTTCTGGAGTTGGAGAGACCTCATGCAAACCCTGGCTCAGCCGTTTGTTCATTGGATGTGAAATCTAAGCAAGTTTCTTAACCGTGCTGAGCCTCAGTTGCCACATCAGTAAAATGGGGTTGATGACATTACCTGCCTTGCAGAGTATTTGTGAGGAATAAATGAGACAGTACCTCTCGATCACTTAGCACATGACCTGCTGCAAATCAGGAGCTCAGCGAGGATCTTTTTTAAAGTTCTGATACAGGAGGAAATACAGGTCAGCTGAGAGAAGGGACCAGGAATGAAGTGCTCTGCTATACCCCCGAGGCAGGGGGACAGGGGTGGTGTGAATGAGAGGATGCATGGAGTTACCTTGCTGCCGTCAGGATGGCTAAGCTGAAGGAGGCCCGATACAGAATCAGGGTTCTGCTTCTGCATCTTGGGCCATCCTGGCTTCAACTTGGCTCTGCTATTACCAGTCAGGGTACCCATGGGGAAAAACCACAAACACACGCAGAAAACTTTAACCTGTGCCATTTATAGAGTCTAGAATCCCTTGATGTGCCCGAGTGGTTCTGCACCTGGATGGAATGGGGGTCTGGGAGCCTGGGGGTGGGACCTCTGACCCAGAAGCCCCCCATCAACCCATCAAAGGGAAAGAAAAGGTCACTGGCGTTTTGGGATGCCTGGAACCTAGTGAAGTGAGCTCTCAGGTCACCAATTCACCCTCAGGCTATGGAGTCCCTTCTGGGGAAGTGATTCATGTCCTAATGGAGGGGAGGAGGGGAGGAGGCAAAATAATGAGCCGCTATTTCTTCAGCTCCCTGGGTGGGGCACTGCCTCTGGGCCATGCACAGGCAGCTGGAGGAAATGATCTGAGGGTTCAAGGCAAGGCCTGAATGTGGTGAAACAGTCTGTAACACATGAAGGGAACCAGGGGTACAGCTGGGTTGTGAGCTATTTATGGCCACACCTGGCCAGTTTCAAAGAGCATCCTCCTTCATGTGGAAAGGCCTCCTGGCCAGTCCCTTCCTGGTTCTCTGGAAGGGGTGACGGGGGAGGTGAGGGGGCAGGCAGGGCTGAGCCAGGTGCTTGTGATCTTTGCCAGTGTTTATAGCCCTAGGTCCGTATTTGGATGGCAGAGATGGGGTTATCCCCTGGGCTTGTAATGGTCCCTTAGGCTTCAGAGGCAAGAGGATTCTCTTTCCAGGAAAGGGGAAAAGAGCTTTAGATACACGCTTGGCAGGGCTTGAAATCCACTCCAGGTCACAGTGACTGGGTGACTTTGGGAAGATTACTTAACCTCTCTGAGCCGCACTTTCTTCATCTGTAAAATAGAGATAATAATATTTACCTTGTAGCATTATTATGAGAATCAAATGAGAGGATACGTGTACGTTATACAGTGCTTGGGCATGGTAGATGCCCATGGTCCTCATGGTCTGGGGGCATTTCCTCTGCATGTTTGTCTTCTCCTTCTTTCCTGGAAAAATATGATTGTCTGGGGTGGATAAAAAGTGAGCAAGGGAAAGGCAGTGAAGCCGCAGGGCCCGCAGCCTTCCTTAAACACCTGTGGCAATGGAGAAAGTTATTTCTGATTCCAGTTGTGCTTGGAGAGGACAAATGTGTGCAGAGAAGTCTGCTTGCCCTGCTTGCCTGTGGTGGCAATCGCCATGGCGTTAGTGTTGCCCTGGGAACCGACACCGGAGACTGCACACACAGCCAGGATGGGGTTGAGGTGCGCCTGAAGGGGCAGCCGGGACCCCAGGCAGGGAGCTGAACCTCCGAGAGAGCTGAGAACAGAGGAGGTAGCCCCGAGGCCCCAGCCAGAGAGAGAGGACAGGATGGCAACTGTCGCCTGGCAGGAAAGCCAGCCTATTTCTGTGAGACCAGCCATGGTGGGGTCCTAGGTTCAGCTCAGAGCAATTCTCTGCCTTCTCTTCCCCTTTCTAGGAAAAGCAAATCAGGTGGATTGTCTCATGGGCTGTTCAACTTGCCAGGAAACGGCCAGAGGGAGAAGGCAAGCGGAGTGCATTCACTCACTCATTCATTCATTCAGCTGATATGTACTGAGCACCTCTTTCCACCAAAAGTATTTTAAACCATAGGCTACTTATGCAGACCAGTGTGACCGTATTCAAGTCACTTAACTGCTGTGGACATCCCGTTTCTACCTCTGTGTAATAGGCAAGAAGTCACTTTCTTCGTCTATGGCAGGCCCCGAATGGATATTGTTTCTCTTTCTTCCCCACCTTGTCCTCCTTTCCAAACGTCTGCTAAGGGAGGATCTGCGACTGCCGGCACTCACGTGCATGTGATTTTGTATAAATGCGGGGTGTTTTTATAGCTGGGGAGGTGGAAAAGCTGCGGGAGGCGCAATTTTATCTTTTCTCGCTCTGCTCCCTGGGAATCTTTCAGTTATCTGTTGCTTTGAAATGAATCATCTCCAGAAGTAGTGGCTTAAAACAACAATGATTATTTTATTATTATCTCTTGTGCTGCTATAGGTTAACTGGCCTCGGCCATGCGTTCTTGTCCAGGAACACTTGGACAGTTACAGTCAGATGGGAGCTGGAGTCACATCAAAGACTTCCTTGCTCACATGATGCTGGTCGTCTGCTAGGATCTCAGCAGGAGCCTCTCCGTGTGGTCTGGGCTTCCTCACAGCATGGCGGCTGGGTTCTAAGAATGAGAGTTCCAAGAGAACTAGGTAGAAACCAAACTGTTACTTCTAGTCACAAGTCTGTCTAGACCTGCATGGAGGAAACTTAGACCTCGTCTCTGGATGGGAGAATCATCGGTGTCGCTGTGTAAGGACAGAGGGGATGGGAAACTTTGTTGCAGCCATCTTGGAAAATCCCATCCGCCATGATACCACACCAGGAAGAATTTTCAGAAGGAAGGTTCTGGCTGGACTGCCAGGTGGGAAGTTGCTAGTGTACACAGAAGCACAAGTCCCTTGAAAAGACGCTTTGGGTATGAGGTGGGAGAGAGGGGGTTCTGTCACGGCCAAGGTTGTTCTTGAAACTCTGGAACTCCAAAATTGGATTAGATTCTCATAGGGGACAATGGGGCAGAAAAATGGAGAGAAAGGGAAAAATCCCAGAGTCTGGCATTATGGGGACTTTTGGGGCTTCAGAAATAGCATTTAGTCTTTGTCTGGTGATGTTCTGGTCTTCTTCCAGGAGACCTACTTTAGCTACTTGAGCAGGGCCCTGGGAGCTTAGGGGATGGGGAACTACACTCGGGTCGGAGGTCAGTGGGCTCCCTGGTGCCAGGAGAGCGTGGCTTCAGCCTTCTCCTGGCATCCCTGTTCCAGCCCCAAAGTAGATGACTGTCCCTAAACCTCAGGAGGTGAAAGGCTGGTCTGTCTGCCATGAGCCCACCCCCAGCAGGAATCGAAATCACCATATACATGGCCACCATTCCCCTATTCTTAAAAATTTAATAAATAAGAGAATGAGTTTGGAATCAGTCTTAAAAAAATAATCCTCCAGGCAGAAGCAGGATGAAATCTATGGAAATATACATGATCGCTCACCATGCAAAATAAAAGAGGGAGCTCTCCCTGCTCCACCTCCCTGTGAATGAGGCAGAGATTAATCTATTGAAATCAAATGTATAAATTATACATGGATGGGAACTGGCTCGGGCGTTAGGTGTCTGATAGGGTGCTGATGGAGATGGAAATGAGGCCTGAAAGATCATTTCTGCTTTTGAATCAGCTCCAGTGTTGCTGAGGCTCCCGGACCCGCTTGGCAGAAACACCCTGACTTATCAAATTAGAAAACGCCCCATCCCCGCACCTCGGGAACACGCACCTTCAAAGTAATTGCTAATGTTTTGGATGATATTTCTGTGCATCACCAGGAATAATAAAAAGGCAATGAGAGTTGGAAGGCCCATATTTTTGCTGCCTGATAATTGATGTAAATCACACTCACCTCTTCAAAGGGATAGACAGAAAGTTTTATGGGGTGGTTATTGGTTGCCAAGAGAAGAAAGGTGGGCCCAGATGAGCGTCATCGCGGTCCAGCCACAGCTGTGTGATCCTCGGCCTGCTGTGTGGCCACTCTGGGCCTCGCTGCTCCTCTACCCATCTATCCACTCGTAAACTCACCTATCCCTTCAGTCAATTGTGTGAACAGCTGTCATGTGCCAGACTCGGCGATACCCACATTATCTGGCACTCAATAAATGTAACAGACACAATGATGACTATGGCAAGTCCCGGTCTTCCAGAAGTTCACGGTTAGAGAAACAGAAACAGATAACCAGCAACACCACCCAGTTAGAGTTAAACCAAGAGGCTTTGATCAGAGGGTTTGGAGAGGAGCAGGTTTATAAAGGAGTAGAGGTTGTTTTGCTTGCCAAAGAGGATTACTCCCTAGTGGTGATCATCTGGCCAGAGCTTCCCAGGGTGCCCTCAGAGAGTCTTTAAGATGACCTCTGCTGAGAGAGCCTGCGAGGAAGGGAGCTGAGATTCAGTGGGCGCTTGTAGGTGGGGCGGCACAGAGCCTGGCCGTGTTCATTGTAGGTGGCTTAGGGAGGTGGCAAGGGTTGATGTAGCTCCTGGAGGTCAGGGACCCTCTCTGCATCTCCAGGGACTTCTACAAGGGCCTGGCTCAAAGAAGGCATGGTTTATCTCTCTCGAATGAATAAACAAATGATCCATACCCAGCATGATTTCAGGATAGAACAGATCTTGCCCCGTTTGTACAAGCAAGGTATACCCTCACAGGAAACAACCCGGCCCAGGGAAAGATGTGGGCCATCCCTGCCTGTGATGTTGTTCTTTGTACCCTTTTGAACTGACGGCTCACTCCCTTTTTAAAATCACGTCAGGATAAACAGGGTAGAATAAACATACGGCAAAGTGCATAACTCATGGTTGAACAGCTCAGTGATTTTCACATGCGTCCCATGTAACTACCGGCAGATCAAGATACAGAACAATTCCTGCTGCCCACGAGGTTCCTCTGGGCCCTTTCCAGGCCTGCAGAGGAAACCACTACTCCAACTTCTGTGCTAACTCCTCCTGTAGGCTCTCCCTCCACATTCCCACCCTATGAAAAGAAAAAAAACTTGAAGGTAAACTTTGATTTATCTTCACTCTAGAAAAAAGAATTACCAGGTTGATTTTAAACTCCTGATATTAGAAAACATAGACTCAGGAGCACCTGGGTGGTTCAATCGGTTATGTGTCCACCTTCCGCTCAGGTCATGATCCTGGGGTCCTGGGATCGAGCCCTGCCTCGGGGTCCCTGCTCAGCGAGGAAGTCTGCCTCTCCATCTGCCTCTCCCTCTGCTCACACTGTCTCTCGCTGTTTCTCTCAAATAAATAAAAATCTTAAAAAAAAAAAAAGAAAGAAAAACGATAGTACATGTGAGTGTGAGGCTATCCTTTTCCCCACGCACAGACATGTGCTAGTAGGACACACACAAAGATTTTTAAATCTTTTGATGCCTGCAAGACTGCCTCCTCCCAGTGTCTGAGACCCACAGATTAACGTTAGTTCTTCATTTCCACGCTCCTCAGTTGAAGACACTGAGGCTCAGAGAAAGGAGGGACCTTGTCCAGGGCCACGCAGCTGGTCGGTAGCAGAGGCAGGAGAAGACCTCTGGGCCTGAGTCCCTCTGGCAGTTGCTCCTGCCCCTACGCCAACGCTGTTCTGCCCCAGCTCAAGATCACATGTGCTCTTCGGAGCCTCTGTCTTCTGTTTCCTGAGAACCCTTAACTAGATGTGATTACCAACTTGGGGGCTCCTCCTGTTCCATCAAGGCAGGAAGGAGGATGTACAGCCAAGAGATGGGGCCTCCTGATTCCTTTGAAATATGACCCTGTGGCCCGCCAGGGCAGTGGGGGCTGGTACGGCCCCTTTCTTATCATCAAGGCTGTGTCATGGCTCTTGTGAACAGGGACAGAAACATCTGGAGGCCCAGTGTTCCAAGCCACAGGCTGGGAGTCCAGTTTCAGAAGAGAGGCGCTGTCAGAGGCGAGAGTGTGTGCCTTGGCTATTTTGGCAAGAGCTGACAGTAAGGAATTCTTCTCCCGCCCAAGCTGTGCGGCGCGTTTTGTATTGTGGGCTGTCCTGCCTCCTCCTCTCTCTTTCCTAGGCTCGGTGGAGGCTGCTGCTTCCCAGCCCCCTCCCTAACACTACTAATGACAACCAATTAATTCAGCATAATTTGGTTCATTACAAGCCCGTGGATTGCTAACAGTGTTTTACTGGCGTGCAAAGCAGCCTCCCTGAACTTTCGCGAAGGAACAGAGATCTAAGCCTGGGAGGAGAGGGAGAATCCTGCTCTCTCTGCCCAGTGGGGTATGAGGAGCTGGTGGGTGCCTGAGACCGGCTGGGCTGGGCTCACTCCGGCAAAACACATCTTTCCCGGTGTCCCCTCAGCCCTGGTTAAAAATACGATGCAAATGGGACACAGCAAGACACCCTGGCAGGAATATCAGGCCACCCTAGGGCCTACCCTTTGGCACCATCCTTGTGGGGCTAGAGATGTCCATTCTGGGCTGAGTGGGCCTGATGACTGTGGAAGCTCATTGAGTGGGGAAGGAGACCTGGCTGTGGCTGAGACCCCACGAGGCTAAGCAGGCAACTGGCGGGGTCTGCTGCACAGGCCTGGTCTTCATCGAGGAGATGATTAAGAGAGCCCATAATTGTCCAAACAGGATGGGGCATGGAAGGAAGGTGGGGCCATGGGAACAGGCTGGGGCAAAGGACCAGGAAGGGTTTCCGAACTGGGCAGGCCAGGACTGGACTCAGAGCCTGCACCGTCCCCACGGTGTGACCGTGGCTTCCTTGCTCTTTCCCGTCTCTGATTATAAGAACAATACAACCGCTCGTTCACTGGGTTGTGGGAAGGCAAGGAGGTGATGGGAGTCCGAGGATGTCATGGTTAAGGCAGGAGGCCCAGCAGCCTGGGCTGTGCTCCTGGCACCACCCCTGTGTGACCTTGCATGAGTCACTCCACCTTGCCAAGTCTCAGTTTCCTTGTTTGTGGAATGGGGTTACAGCAGCATCTGCCTCGTGGGAGTAATGGGGATGAAATGAGCGCTTAAGAGTCCTGACAGCCAGCAGGCCTGTAGCTTGGGTGAGCTGTGACTACTCTTATGAATGATGTGTGTACAGTGCCTGGAAGGAGCGTCGTAAAGGCTCTGAGACTGGTTTATCCCATCCCTCTCCCTGATGACTTCAATTCCTTTTATTTTGTTTAAGTTGGCTCCATGCCCAATGTGGGGCTTGAACTCACAACCCTGGCCAAGCCGTATGCTCTCCCGACTGAGCCAGCCAGGTGCCCTCCTTGTTTTTGAACAGAGATTTTTTTTAAAAGATTTTTTAAAAAGGTTTATTCATTTGAGAGAGAGAGAGAGAGACCCCAGAAGCACGTGTTTGAGAGCACAAGCAGTGGCAAGAGCAGAGGGGGAAGGGCAGAGGGGGAAGGAGAAGCAGGCTCCCCACTGAGCAGGAAGCCCCATGCAGCGTTCGATCTCAGGACCCCAATATCATGACCTGAGCGGAAGGCAGTCGCTCAACAGCCTGAGCCACCCAGGTGCCCTTTGAATAGAGAGGTCTTAATCGCTACCTCTCTCAAAGGGTTTCTATAGAACGTGCCTTAAGTACTCTCCTCCCATCCTTTGTGCCTTACGGCAAAGAGACCTACTGCCACTGAGGTCCCCTGAACTTGTGGGTCTTCCTGCTTTTTCTCTTCTCCGGAGCCGGGTGGGTGAAGCCCGTGACATCCCTGTGCCTCTGCCCCTCACCCAGCACCCGGCAGGTGGGACACCCAGCGGGGGCCTGCAGGGTGGGCTGGAGGCCGTGTTAACCAGATGGGGCAGGAGGACACACATCAGCCTGAGCAAGAAGCTACCTGGTTGGTGAGTGCCCACCCTTCGAGAGGGGAACAGCCAGGCTCATGCCCACCGGGGTCCCAATCCCGCCTCTTTCCTAGACACTGGAGTCTCTGAAAGGCCCAGGTCACAGAGGATAGGGCAGGCTCTGGTTGGAATGGAGGGGAGAATTATACCACGATCCTAGCCCTGCTCATCCCCCACTCCCCTCCACCTGATTCCACCCCCCGACCTTGGGTAATAAGCACCACGTTTGCACCATGCAAGTCTCCAGGGGAGCCGTCACAAACCCGGAATGCCCAGGCCTCACCCCAGACCAATTAAATCAGAACTCTCTGGGGGCGGGACCCAGGCGTGCGGATTTTTTCCTCAAGTCCTCGGGTGAGTCCGGTGTGCCTCTAAGGTTAAAAGTATCATCAGCTCATGCAGGGGGAGACGCTCTTTCAGATTCTCGGGAACTGCAGAATTGAAAGATGCGTCCCAGCAGCCCCATCGGTTTCCAGCACGGCTGTCTTAGAGTATCAGTAATTATCTGATACTGGGCAGTCACTGTGCAAAGCCCCAGGATGGGTTCCGAAGGGAATACGGCAATAACCAGCGGCAGAGATCATAATACCAACATTTACCGAGGGCCTCTTGTGTGCCCGGCACTGAACAGACATTCGCTAATCCTCTCAAAAATTCACTATTTTTAAAAAGCCCCCATATTCGAGATGAAGGGTGTAGCAATGCTGTCCACACCTTACCCACATTCACCCTCAGGCCCCTAAGACGGCTGACTACCAACATCTGGGAGTTTGGGGTTTTCGTTTTTATTTTTTATTTTTATATTTTTTTCTGGCCAAGGGGGCATGCTAAGACCACTCACAGAATAAGCTGGGAAGTAGCTCTTCAATCAGCAGTGAATGAAGAGTTAGTTGGTGGCTAACGTTCCATGTTTTTCACCTCCCAACTCAGCTCTCAGGTGTGTGCTACACCTGTGATCTTGAGCTTTGCTGTGTATTTGATAACCTGGGGAATTAAAAAAAAAAAGGCTTTGATGCCGAGGTCACACCCCGGACCAATTATTTCCAAGTCTCCATGGGTGGAACTGAGGTATCCGTACTGATCACCATGTTCAGCCAAGTTGTGCCCTTGTTTTCTCCTTTGTCTCCCCAGGTGGCCCAGCAGAATTGAATTCCAGGTGTCCAGTGTGGTAAATCTCTTGGTAACGCACCCTCTTTGGGGTTCTGCCTTTCTCTGTGTCACTCCTCCATTTGCCTTCTGGGACTTCCTGGGATCACTTCCTGGTAAATTTCTGATATTAAATCCTGGTTTGCAGGAATCAAAGGAAGCAGAAGTCTGGAAAGTCTCAGTGTGTCACCTAGAGCATCACAGCCAGGATATTTGATGTCCTGCTTTCCACAGACCTTGCGGTATGATGGAAGAGACAGGTATTCAGAAAACTATAATGTAAGACAAAAGGAAATGAAAGATCAAATAGATCTTCAAACAAATCCCAGCCCAACATTAAAAAAAAAAATCAAACCCAGCCCAGCAATTAAATGTGATTTGAGTCATGAAAGGCTACACAGAGTCAGAATCATTTATGCTAGGCAAATGAAAAGGATTTCCCTAAGTGGAATGTGGGCAAGGTCATTGCCAATGGTGGGCCAGCAGGAGCAGAGGCCTGGAGACAGAGCCTAGGGCAGATCTGGATGTGTAAGTGGTGGGGAAGGTCCCCAGGGTCCTTTCTGAGCCTCCCATTTTGGATCTCCCTCTAAGGCAGGGTTGGGCAAGAGTCATCTCCTTTCTGTAATCTTTGATGCAGACTACAACCACAAAAGGTCAACCCAAAGTTGTATCCAGGAACATGGATGGGAAGAGGAGAAAGAGGTCCATTGGTGTCGAGTCCTGGTGATGAACGTGAGTTGCCATCCCATAGGGACAAAGCACCAGGGGTCCGGGGTCCATCTGATCCCACCCTCCTTTTGCCCTCTCACCACCTACCTCTCTGCCATTCACAACACTAATCTTCTCATGGTCCAAAAGGCTGAGTCTGCTCCTGCCACAGGGCCTTTGCCTCTGTGGTTCCCTCTGCCTTGAGAACTCTTTCCTTAGATTTCAGAATGGTCCATTTTCCCCAGCACTCAGAATTCAGCTCAAATGTCACTTCTTGGAGAGGCCTTCCTGGGCTGCCTTCTCCCCACCCCTCTGACCCCCACACCATTCTCTCTTGCCTCACCTCATTTTATTTTCTTTATTGCACACAACACATCTGAAATTCATCTTAGGTATGTATCTATTTCCTCCTTGTCCTGCCAGTCTCCCTTCCAGTCTGGCTGCATGAGAGTAGGTGGGGCCATCTCTGTCATGGGTGGGTCTGTCCCCTCAGCTCCTAGAGTGGTGAATGATTGAACCAGGCAGGCCAGGAGGGCCCTGTAGTGGGGCCTGGTGACAGGAGGGGGTCTGGGTGAATTCCGGGGGTGGGAGGGAGGGCAAGCTGTCTTTGCTCTTCCACACTGTATCTGTGATGATGAGCTGTGTTCCAGCAGCCAGGCTGGTCTAAATGAGCAGTTGCTAACAGTGACCGATCAATACGGATAGAGGAGCTAAATCAGGTTAAGACCCGGCTCTCATGGCTGGGTGTCATGCTATAAATGGCTTCCCAGCAGCCCAAAGTCAAGGGTGCAGCTCTCACCAATGCCCCCCCCACCGCCCCGCTCCCATTCCCCCACTGCCTACAAGGGACCCCTCCCCACGGCCCCGGATGCCCACCAACCCCCACACAATGTGTGTCCCAAGCCATTGCTCTCCTGTTGCCCAGCCTCCCTCTCATCCCCCGCATTAGAATGCCCTTTCCTTTTGCATTTTATTTCTGTGCCCAAGGTCTGAGGTGGTCACGCACATGCTGACATTTAAAGACTCAGCAGAGAAATCAATCAGTGTGGTTTGTCCTTCAGCGCCTCAGGAACCTGTATGGCTGAGCCAGGCCTCATCTGGCTCAAACTCTATTGATTTGTCATGGTATCTGTGGGTTGCTGAAATTACATGTGGAACCTGCTTTGAGAAAGCGGGAGGGTGTGCAGCAGAGTGCTGGGGGTCTCGGGAGCCAGACTGCCTGGGCTCGAACCATAGATTCTGTCATTTGCTGGCTGTGTGACCTGGACCACTTGCTTAACCTCTCTGAGTCTCAGTCAGACTGCAGTGATAATAGAATGAGTTAATGAGCGTACAGTACTAACAAATGACCTGCTACACAATGTTATATAAATGTTAGCTATTGTCTGTGAGCTGGGGATAGGAACAGTATCCTCCCCCAAGATTGTTTTGAGGCCGAAATGAAATAACTCATGTATAATTCACTTAGCATGTTGTAAACACTCAGCAGATTAGTTCTGCCCCATATCTTAAGCAGACACAGTCTGGTTGGTGAATATAAGCCAAGGCCAAGGACCCCTTGGAATAATGATAATGATTAGGCATATGAGAGGTTTCCATTTATGAATTCAGATGCTACCCCGCATTTCAGGTAAGCCCTGCCGTGAGGCTAACCAGGAGTCTGACAGTGGGAAGCTGCTTTGTCCCAGGGAGCTTGTCCAGTCTGCAGTGAGATGGGAGGCCATCTGGGCTGGGGGTGGGGTGGGGGGGGTCACGTGTCCCCATGTGACACCCCAAGCCTTATTAGTGAGCCGTGGGAGGTAGAAATCCACCCCCGAGGAGCTCCAAGCTCCCTGTCTCAGATACAATGTCCTTTTTATATCTACCCTGTGTCTGGGCCAGGACCTGATCATATGCCTGTTTGGATTGAGGGCAAAGGGGAGAGAGGGCCAGGACAGAGAGGATTAAGAATTACCCAAGTCCCATAAACATGACTGGAGACAGCCCTTGGGACTGGAATGGGGCAGAAGAAAAGAGCCTGGAGGAACGCTGTGTCTGCAAGAGGGCGGGGAGCACCTCTAACCTCCCCGGCTGTGAGCTTTACACACATTCACTGTGCGGGACATCTTGGAGGATTCGCTATGGGGAGACCCTGGAGGGCAGAGCAGAAGTGAGGCATCTTGAGTCTGAAGTCACATGGCTAATAAATGGAGGAGCCGGGATTTGAAGCTGGGTTTGCAGATTCCAAAGCTTGTTTTCCCCACTGATCGGGCTGGTCTGTACGTTGATGGAAGAGAAACAAGACAGAAATCTGCCAGGGTTTACCTGGCATTCTGCAAAGGGAGGGTTCACAGCGATGGGGAGATGCCAATATTCAGTTCCGCGAGATGAGAGTTCTGTTGTGGGTCAAGATTACTGTGGCCATAGCTTTGTGGACAATACTTCTAGATGCTCTGTTTCCTTGACTCCCATCTTCAGGTTATAATTGAGTTTCTAGGGGCTCACCAGCAGGAAGGGCTGTCCTGGATACAGACATATTTATTCCTGTTCCTGAGGTCTACTCATCGTGACAGCCAGGGTTTGGACTGTTGGGCAACGTGGAGGAAAGAATATGGATTGTAGGGTTAGACTGGCTTTCCTACTTCTTAGCCTGCCAGCTCCCCCCTGCCTTTTTTTTTTTTTTTTTTAAAGATTTTCTTTATTTATTTGAGAGAGAGCAAGTGAGAAAGAATACGAGCTGGGGTGGAGGGGGCTGTAGTGGGAGAGGGAGAAGCAGACTCTTCGCTGAGCGGGGAGCCCAATTCGGGGCTTGATCCCAGGACCCTGAGATCATCACCTGAGCTGAAGCAGACACTTAATTGACTGAGCCACCCAGGCACCCCTGCCTGTCAACTCCTTAACCTCTTAAAGCTTCAGTTTCCTTCCTTGCCTGTAAAATGGGTTTTAATGAGATCTACCCTAAGGGAGCTACTGTAAGAAATGCCCGACCCAGTGCCAGGCACATAGTAGGGGCTCAATGAATGGTAGACATTTTTGAAACTCATTAATATTCTGATTTGTCAATCGGTCTTCTGTGAGTTGGTGTCTTAGACATTGGGTAGCAACAGAGTAAAGGGGAGAATTCCGTCAGGTTCTAGAGAGTCAGCCTCCAAGATGTTGACCCTGGAAAATGGCCTGAGAGAAGCCAACAGGCAGGGCCACAGCTGGTCTTGAGTTATTGGGAGGCTAGCAGGCCACAGTGGGTTGGGAATCCCTGGGAGCCAAGTTCCTGGAGGAGTAGAAGGTGATCTGAGGGAGCTGGTGAGCACAAGGAATGTTTAAGGAGCAGAACGGAGGGCCAGGGACCATACGCACTGCGAGCTCTAAGAAGACCCCAGGAGGCCAACCAAGATGAAGGCAAGGAACCCAGGAGTGGCAGGGAAGCTATAGTTTGGGCCAGCCCCATCCCTACCAACCACCTGCACAATCACAGCCCCTGGGGAGCTTTGTAAAAACAGATCCTGGGCCCAACCCTAAAAATTCTGATTGGATCTGGATTAAGGCCCATGAAGAAAGCATTCTCCACCGCAGCGGTGCCTCGGTGGTCCAGTCGGTTAAGCATTAGACTCTTGATTTCGGTTCAGGTCGTGATCTCAGGGTTGTGGAATCGAGCCCCATGTGAGCACAGAACCTGCTTAGGTTTTTCTCTCCCTCTCCCTCTGCCCCTCCCCATAATGCATGTGTGCACTCTCTCTTTCAAATAAATTATAAATCTTTAAAAAAAAAAAACCTCTCCGTTGCAGAACAGTGTATATAGTGTATTTCCATTATATATATATACTTGCACAGGCTTCAAATATCTCTGAAAGGAACACAGAAGTCTCTAAAAATCGTCAAATCTGAAGGTCGGGTGTGGAAGGGAGACCTATCTTTCATTTATACCCATCCATAGGATTGGAATTTTCTTTATCTTGGGCACGTATTAAGATAAGTACATTGGGGCATCTGGGTGGCTCAGTGGGTTAAGCCTCTGCCTTCGGCTCAGGTCATGATCCCAGTGTCCTGGAATCGAGCCCCACATCAGGCTCTCTGCTTGGCGGGGAGCCTGCTTCCCCCTCACTCTCTCTGCCTGCCTCTCTGCCTACTTGTGATCTCTGTCTGTCAAATAAATAAATAAAATCTAAATAAATAAATAAATAAATAAATAAAATAAGTACATTCATTTTACCACCAATCTTCATTCTGTCTCTCTCAATTTGCCTATTCTGGATAGTTCATATTCTTTAAAAAAAAAAAAGATTTTTAAATTTTTAAAAATTTATTTGTCAGAGAGAGAGAGAGTGCTCATGCACAAGCCAGGGGAGCGGCAGTCAGAGGGAGAAGCAGGCTCCCAGCTGAGCAAGGAGCCCTATGCGGGACTCGATCCCAGGACCCCAGGATCATGACCTGAGTGGAAGACAGACACTTCACCAACAGAGCCACCCAGGCATCCCTTCATTTTTCGTTTTTATATGATTTCGTATAAAAGGAATCCTATCTTTCGCATCTGGCTTCTTTCACTTAGTATAATGCTTTGGAGTTTCATCTGTATTGTAGCCTGAGTGAGTACTTCCTTCTTTTTATGGCTGGATACTTCTCCATTCTGTGGATATACCACAGTTTGTTTTTCCATTCACCTGATGATGGACATTTGGGCTGTTTTCCCCTTTCGTTCATTGTGAGTTGCGTTGGCTATGCACGTGTGCGTGCATGTACTTGTTTGAGAATCTCTTTCCAACTTAGGAGCAGAATGGCTAGGTCATCGAGTAATTCCATGTTGAACTTTTTCAGGAACGACCAGACTCTTTTCTACAGCAGCGGAAACATTTTGTGTTCCATGTGCCATAGCTGTAGACCTTCCAAAGGTACCGAGCAGAAAAGGAGAAAGAAGTAAGCTCTTACACTTTTTTCTCTCTAAACTGGAAAATTTCAATCATCTGCCTAAAATCCAAGCAGGCTCATGGTGGTCAGGTTGACTGGACCCTCTGTTTCATAGCTGGTACGAAGAGCTGGGGCTGGTTCCCCACCTTCCTCCTGCCCACTTCTTGCTTGCCCTGCACCCATGGCTTCCCTTGCAACCTACTGTTACTGACTTTGAATGGAAGCTTCCGGTTGAACCGTTCTTCCTCTTTTTGTTGAGGGGCTGTCGATGAGATAGGAATTACAGCCTTAGCTCCTCTTATCTGTTGTTGTCTGACTAGCTGGCACGTTACAGGCTGCAATTCCCCAGCAATGAATCCCCGAAGTGTGCATGGTAAATGATGGAAATCTGGCACATAAATAACAAGGCGGGCAGCACTCCACTGACACTCCCGGGGATGTGATTGACTTGGCTCTGTGTGCCAGACCGATGCCCCCATGCTCCAGGGCCATTTATCCACAGGGAAACAACTGGACTTTCTTTCTTCCTCCCTTCCTTCTAGCCTTACCTCCTTCCCTCTTTTCCTCCTTCTCTTCCTCCCCCACCTCCTTTCTCTTTTCTTCCTTCACTCCATCTTCCTTTCTTTCTTTCATTTACCAAACATTTATAGAATAGAGCACCTAATCCGTGCCAGGCACTGTTCTAGATATTCTTATATGACAGCTATTGTGTAAGACTCATGATAGGAAGGTACTGTCATCCTCAGTTCAAAAGGAGGAACTAGAGATTCAGAGAAATGAAGAAATTTTTCCTAAAGTCAGGTAGCCAGTAAGTAGTGGAACTGGGGCTTGAAGCTGAGTCTCTGCGTGCCCTAGATTATTTAGAATTTCTTCTCCTCCTCTGTCCTCCCTTCTTTCCTTTCTGTCTCCCTTCCTTCTGCACAATTTCCAGCCTGCCCTGTGTGCCAGGTGTTGTCACAGTGAACAAGATGGGGACAAGAGCAAATTCTTTCCCATTGCTTCTTCATTGAGTCCCCTGACCCCTGGGCATTGGCTAGAACCTAGTTAATTTCTTCTCAAATGTCCTGTCTCACATAATGAACAAACGTAGCAGATCAAAGAACTGTAATGTTGAAGATGAATTAAATTCAGGCCCTGGGTTCATGCCTCCTTTCAATAGAGCCCCCAAAGCTCATGCCTCAAGATGTGATTAACAAATCTGATCCTGCCCCTCTTCTGCTCCCTAACCTCCCGCGGTCCCAGGCCCTACAGATATCTCTGTGACATGAGAAATGGTAAAGACCCAAGTGAGGCTTTCCATGTGAGCTGAACCATGCGGAAAGGTCGGGGAGCGCATTTTTAAAAGTGCTTCTCCATGCATAATTTGAAATCATGGATGGAGTGGCAGCTGGGCATCAGGCCACGGAGGCATTTCTCCAAACCGAGAAGCGAGGCAAGGGCTTCAAGGCTGAAAGACCACCTCTCCTTAGAAGAAGACGCCCTGGGGCGCCTGGGTGGCTCAGTGGGTTAAAGCCTCTGCCTTCAGCTTAGGTAATGATCCCAGAGTCCTGGGATCGAGCCCCGCATCGGGCTCTCTGCTCGGCGGGGAGCCTGCTTCCCTTCTTCCTTCTCTGCCTGCCCCTCTGCCTACTTGTGATCTCTGTCTGTCAAATAAATTTTTAAAATCTTTAAAAAAAAAGAAGAAGACGCCCTTAAGACATGCAAACACCCTGTTCCTTTGCGTGCTACCCCTTTCCCTGCCCTTATCATCATGCTTCGTGTTTTGCACATTTCAGGTAAGTTTGTGCCTGTGTTATGCAAGTAAACATACACTGAGGGTAGTAATGTTTATCTTTTTTTTTTTTTAAAGATTTTATTTATTTATTTGACAGAGAGAGATCACAAGTAGACAAAGAGGCAGGCGGAGAGGGAGAGAGGGAAGCAGGCTCCCCGCTGAGCAAAGAGCCCGATGCGGGACTCAATCCCAGGACCCTGAGATCATGACCTGAGCCGAAGGCAGCGGCTTAACCCACTGAGCCACCCAGGCGCCCAGTAATGTTTATCTTAATAGTTGTATAAATCACACCAGGTTTGTGTTTACAGCATCATTAAGGATCTGAAGAGGTCACTTCAATGTTTAAGTTAGGCTTTGCTGCTGCAGTTTATGGAAAATATTAGATGCTCTCAAAGGTCTCTTGCAATTCTGTGCAAAGCAGAAGGGTGGTAAGCTTGATCCCACCTCCCTGCCTGCCCCACTCAGTATCGACATTGTCAAGTGAGGGATTGTAGACAGTGAACAGGCCGACTTTAGTAGTGTCCTTGTCATATTCCTGCCAGTCTCCTCTTGAGGACTAAAGAGGTCAGAATTCGGAATCCAGAGATCCAAATTCCAGGCTCTATGCCATCCGCTTGGGGGGACCTTGGACAAATCACATAAAGTTCCTGGGCCCTTTTCCTGAGCTGTTAAAAAAAAAAGAAGAAGAAGAAGAAGAAAGGGAAAAGGGAGTAATAATAACATTGTCCTACCTAAGAAACATCACAAGGTTGCGGTTAGACCCAAGTGAGATAAATGTGTGCTTAGTAAACCAAGAGGCTTCCCATGGCTGCCATGACAACTGGACACAACCCACGGCATGGGGGTGCTAAAAATAACAGGAACTTACTCTCATAGTTCTGGAGGCTGGAAGACTGGAACCAACCTATCCACTGGGGTGATTCCTTCTGGATGTTCTAAAGGAGAATCCGTTCCTTGCTTCTCTCTGAGCTCCTGCGGGTCTGGTTCCACTCCAGTTTCTGCCTATCCTCACAGGCTCTCCCCCTGGGTCTCTTTGTTTCCATTCTACCCTTTCTCTTATAAGGACACCAGTTTTGGGACTTAGGGCCCACCCTAAATCCAGGATGATCTTATCTTGAGATTCTTACCTTAACCACATTTGCAAAGACTCTATTTCTAACTAAGGTCACATTCACAGGGGCCTGGGGTGAGGACTGGGACATATCTTTTTGTGGGGGACACAATTCAACCACTTACAGGGATGAAAGTTTAAATTCTTCCCAAGGGAGGAGGCTAAAACTTGTGGCAAGGATGAGGATCAGATTGTTAAGGGCAGAGGACAAGGGGTGGTAAGAGATGAAAACCATGGAGCTGGGGTGGGGGGCTGGCTTTTATGTGGTGTTATCTGTGACATGTGTAGGCAGGACTAGCACCTCTGAAAATCCAAACTGAGCCAGATTCCACCTGTCTGATGGTAGACTAGAGGTCCAGAATTCAGTATCTACTGATATTAGTTTCTCTACCAGAGGCATTGATCAGAGTATGGACCCTGGAGTCAGCCAGGCTGGGTACAAATCCAGGCTGGCTAACTCTGGGCAAATTACTTAGGTTGGGTTCCCTCAAGGCAGAGCCTGGGACAGGATTTCAGCACATTTGATTTATTGAGAGAGTGCTCTTGGGAAAAAATGGGATGCGGGAGGCAGGTGAGGGGAGGCTGATGGATCTGAGCAAGGATCCAATCCCAGCTAGAGTCTTGCAACTGACCCCACAGGTAGCTCTGGACAAGAAATTGTGACATGGAGTTTAGTCCCACCTTGTAGAGTCCCAGCCCATCACTGTTAGTCATTGGCTGATGGCTGTCACGATAGGGAAAAAGGCCAGGTGACACCATACCCATTTGGCCAAGAACATTTCTCTGGAGAGGGGGGAGGCTGTGAGTCATTAGAAGCCAACACTTAAAAAAAAAAAAAAGATTTATTTTATTTATTTTAGGGGAGGAGGGGCAGAAAGAAAAGGAGAGAGAATCTCAAGCAGACTCCATGCCGAGTGTGGAGCCTGAAGCAGGGCTCGATTTCACAACCCTGAGATCACGACCTGAGCCAAAACCAAGAGTTGGACACTTAACCAACTGTGCCACCTAGGAGCCCCTAGAAGCCAACACTTTCAGCACTTGGTGAGTGGTGGCACCTATCCAGGAAAGGGGGCTAACTGGTATCCACTGCATTTAACTTTGAAAATTTTAGTTTCTTCATCTTTTTTTTTTTAAAAGATTTTATTTATTTATTTGACAGACAGAGATCACAAGTAGGCAGAGAGGCAGGCAGAGAGAGAGGAGGAAGCAGCCTCCCCGCTGAGCAGAGAGCCCAACTCGGGGCTCAATCCCAGGACCCTGGGATCATGACCTGAGCTGAAGGCAGAGGCTTAAGCCACTGAGCCACCCAGGCGCCCCTAGTTTCTTCATCTTAAAAATGCTGATAATAGTAACTATGTCATAGGAGTGCTATGAGGTTTAAATAGGTTAACATATGTGAATGTCTATAGATGTTCAGTAAATCTCAGCTATGATTGGTGTATTCTTTATTGCTGAGCAACAAACTACCCCCAAATTTAGCCACTTAAGACAACAAATATTTATTAGGTAATTCGGTTCCTGAGGGTTAGGTATCAGGAGTGGCTCCCCTGGAATTTGTTTTGGTTCAGGGTCCTTCATGTGGTTGCCATTGGATGTCAGTTGGGGCTGCATCATCTGGAAGCTTGACTGGGGCTGGAGATCTACTTCCAAGATGGCTTCTTCACATGGCTGTTGGTAGAAAGACATAGTTCCTCACCACATGGACACCTTCATAGGCTGCTTGAGTGTCCTCATTACATGGCAGCTGGCTTCCCCCAGTGAACTATCCAGAAGGGAGAACAAGAGAGAAGCGACCATCCCCTTTATGACCTGATCTTGGAAGTTACACACCATCACTTCTGTTATATTCTGTTAGAAGTGAGTCACTAAGTCCAGCCCATACTCAAGGAGAGGGAAATTAATTTCCATCTCTTGAAAGGAGAAGATGATTTGTGGAATTTGAAATCCACTGCAATTAGCTATTCTTTTTTTTTTTTTTAAGATTTTTTTTTTTTTTTTTAATTTGATAGAGATCACAAGTAGGCAGAGAGGCAGGCAGAGAGAGAGGAGGAAGCAGGCTCCCTGTTGAACAGGAACCTGATGCAGGGCTCGATCCCAAGACCCTGGGATCATGACCTCAGCCGAAGGCAGAGGCTTTAACCCACTGAGCCACCCAGGTGCCCCAACAATTAGCTCTTCTTAATTACCATGGCAGGCTTGGAAACTTGGGTTGCCTTCATCTTTTGTGTTTGACAAATGAACACACAAGGAGGCAATGAATGAATCTCAAGGGATGGATTACTGGGCTTTTAAGTAGAGTAGCTGTCTCTGAAAAGGGGAGACTTCCAAGGTCCATTGAATGACATCATACTTCCCCCTTGCACACCAGCAGTGCACCCCTGCCCCCCAATTCCACTTCTTCTGTGTGATGTGCAGTCCAGTTTGGGAACCCCTGGTGTAGACAGTTTCACCCTTCCTAAACGTGCGTGTGCACACGCGCACACACGCGCACACACACACACACACCCAGCATCTGGCTCTGTTTGGTTTGATCTTCCAGCTTCTTGACTTCCCACACCAAATCCAGTCCCCTGCAGGCTGCATTTCTGGTTTGTTGGGCCTTGGTTTTAGCTTTGTTTACTTTCTTGCCACCCACTCCAAGGGACCCCCCGCCCCAGCTCCTGACTGGCCCGGCCTCTGCTCACCACCCTCTGAGGAGCCAGGGGGCTTCAGGCTTAACCAGCCTTCCTGTCCTCTCTCTCTTTGCTACCCACAACTTTCATTCTTTGCTACTGGGTCTATTGGCCAGGTCTTCGCCACTAGACCAAAAAGAGGGTAGGAACAATTATTCGGATAGTTCAGACACTTATTCAAGCAAAAATGATAAATTTCCCCCCTCCTGAACAATCCGAATAATTGTTTTAATTCCCAGCTTCACTTTGTCTCTGAAGCCCTGACCTCAGCATTCTATGACTTCTAGTTAAAATTTGGTCCCCTCTGATCTAGTTGTTTTCTCTGATTCATGTTCCAGTGGGGGGGGCATTTTCAGGGAAGAGGATCTCTCGTAGGTAAATGAGAATGAACTTCAGTCCCGGGCAATATTAGAATCAAAATGAAGCCTCATTGGTAGACCCACCATCTAAATTTCACTTTCTGGAAGGCCCCGCTCTATTTCATCCCTCCCCAACCCCTGACATACACAGCAGCAAGGAGCAAATTACCATTTATTAAACTCTCATTATCTTTCCCGTTTTCAATACCATTCTCTGCGTATGTGTGCAGCACACAAGCCTGTACTCCACTGCCATTAAATTAGCAATAAGTCTTGTTAGCATAGCATCCATATTTATAGACAGGGTTGAGTAATGCTGTCGTGAGAAGGTGCAGAGTCGATGTCCTTAACAGAAGGTTAGGGACGTGTCCTTGTCCTGCAGCAATCCAGGCACGTGGCAGATGGAGGAGATTTGAGGGAACCTAACAAAGACTTCTGCTGTTCCAAGATAGTTTCAAGCCTTTCATGGGGGTCTATAAAAGTTCCAGCAGAGGGGCGCCTGCGTGGCTTGGTCAGTTAAGTGTCTGACTCTAGATCTCAGCTAAGGTCTTGATATCAGGGTTGTGAGTTCAAGCCCTGTGTTGGGCTACACATGGGTGGAGCCTATTTTAAAAAAAAAAAAAGAAAGAAAGAAAGAAAGAGGGGCGCCTGGGTGGCTCAGTGGGTTAAGCCGCTGCCTTCGGCTTGGGTCATGATCTCAGGGTCCTGGGATTGAGCCCCGCATCGGGCTCTCTGCTCAGCGGGGAGCCTGCTTCCTCCTCTCTCTCTGCCTGCCTCTCTGCCTGCTTGCGATCTCTGTCAAATAAATAAATAAAATCTTAAAAAAAAAAAGAAAGAAAGAAAGAAAGAAAGAAAGAAAGAAAGAAAGAAAGAAAGAAAGAAAGAGTCCAAGCAGAGACATCTCACCTTTGGGGAGGGGGAAAGCCCCTGCTTTTTATCTGGGTATCATGGAGATCGAGAGACTGACAGGAAATGGTGGTGTCCTGTTCGGCTGCTCTCAGAACTCAGAACTCAGAGAGTGCATTGCAGATCCTGCTTGAGCGGGCAGGGCTTGGAACAATCCTGGTGACCAGGCTGTCCAGGCTAGGCATCTACGTGAGTGAGCACAAGATTCTTCTGGAATTGCCTCCTGTGCTAGGCAATCCGCCAGCAGTTTCAGGACAATAGTATGGAACAGGGCACATTTTATCAACAGGGGAGGGTTAGCTGTGCACCCAGTCAGCCATGGTCCATGGATAAAACAGAGCCAATGGATGGGGCTCAACAAACCCAGGTCTGTATCATTACGAAGTCCATGCCCTTTTCAATAACACTGAGCCTCTTGCCCCAGAAATCCAAAGCAGACTCTTTTTTTTCCTGTTTCCCACTGCAAAACTTTGCCCTGATTTCTGAAAAGCATGTGGATTCCCAATCACCATCTTCGAGCCAAATGCTGCCGGAAGAAGCGCCGAGGGACCTGCCCACTCCACGGGGACAGACTTCTGCCGCTGTTCTGCCACACACCTGGCAGGCAGTTCTTCCCGGCGAGGAAGCCTCGTGTTTCATTGGCCACCTGTGCACCCTTCTTGCTGCAAGTCAAGTTCAGCAGCCTCTGGGGCAGCTCCCGATTAGAACCCAAGTCTTACCTGGTCTTCCACTTCTTCTCATCTTACCTTATTAGATTTAGAATCTGGGAGCTAGAATGAACAGAAGGAAGACACTGACCCACCGCTTTGATCTGGCAGACGTTTCTGTGACATTGAGGCAGGGGCGGGGAGGGTGTTCAGAATAATCCATTTCCCCCTCGCAGACACCTGGTATCCCTTTACCTATTGTTCAGCGGGGCTGGCAGCTCCCTGCAGTGTAATCACCCTTGGCTCATTAACAAGCTGTGCTCATTTGCATATCTAAATATCCCTGTACATAGAAAACAGAGCCGATTCCATCTTCCCCTAATGCTTATACAGGAAAAGGGCAGGGAAGAGGCAGACAGGAAAATGAGATCATACCCGCCTTCCTCTGTCCCTCACATTCACCTGTTGGTCAGTTTCTTTGTTCAACCAGCTCCTTCTTTCCTTGCAGACAAACCACTGATAAACTTTATGTTGTGTTTATTCTCCCTTCCCTCATTATTTGGAAAAGCTGTCATCTCTCCCAATTTTCGCCTCCCCTATTTCCACCTCTCCTTCTCTGGCTCCACTTCTAGGAGGATACCCCATCCCCTCTTTAAAAAAGCAACACAAAACACCAGAGCCCTCTACATCCATCAGCTTTATGCAAATGTATAAACACACCCACCCTCATTCAGCAGGCTCAGAAACAGGAACTGTCTATCTATAGATCAGCCTGATTACAGTTCATTTTTATACAGCTTGAGAAGCATGAAAAGTCACAGGCTGAGGAGAAACCAGCCCCAAATCGTCATACAGATGATTGTGACACATGTAGATCATTTATTCCAGAAGTGCCTTGATGGGCCCCCAGGATCCACCCTACAGATTTCTTGTCAATTTATAGGAAAGGCTGCTGCTCTAACAATGCCTTCTGGGGCAGTGCCATCTTAATCATGGAACGCGGAGAAAGGGGGCACCCCTCTCTGCCCAGCTGCCACTTTCCTGGGAGAACAGTTTCTGAACGACGGACCCCAGGGCAGGAGGGCCAACCCTAAAAGATGAAGGGGCTGGGAGAGAAAAATCTAGAAAGTAGTGGGACTTCCTGCCAGCTTTGTCGCTCACTCCATTCATTCTACAAGCATTTATTGGGCCACCTGCTGTGTGCACCATCGTGTACTAGTTCTGACCACATTTATTTGTCAAACGGTTAGAAGTGCTTGCTAAGTGCCAGTCACTATTCCAACTGCTTTACAAATACTAACTTCTAATCATTCTCACCATGCTCCTATGAGACAGATACCAGCATTACCCTCACTTTACAGAAAACTGAGGCACAGAGAAGTTAAGTAACTTGCCCAAGGTCACGCAATGCATGAGTCTGGGGCCAGGATTCCAACGCAGGCAGTTGGCTCCAGTTGGTGCTTTCAGCCATGTAGCTGGGACAGGGATAGAATGCAGAGATGACCTTTTGTTGCTTGCTTCTCCAGCATTCATTTACCTTTCCTTAGCCAACAGATTCCCTATTCTCTATTGGGGAATCTATCACCCCCTCTCCACATTCCACATGGTTGGGGATGTGCGGCCCCCATTCCCAGCTTCAGGGGGTGGATCTTCATTGGTGTAGGCCAATCAGCATATCTTTTTTTTTTTTTTAAGATTTTATTTATTTATTTGACAGACGGAGATCACAAGTAGTCAGAGAGGCAGTCAGAGGGAGTGAGGGGGAAGCAGGCTCCCTGCCGAGCAGAGAGCCTGATGTGGGGCTTGATCCCAGGACCCTGGGATCATGACCTGAGCCAAAGGCAGAGGCTTTAGCCCACTGAGCCACCCAGGCGCCCCCAATCAGCATATCTTATCCTCAGCCACCCAGAAGGGTCAGAAATGGGCACCAGGCCACAGTGAGTCCTCAGAATTTTAAGGGAGATATCCAGGGAGACTCACCTACAGGGCAGTATAATGTGAAGCTCCTGGTGAGAGCTCCTTGGTGAGAAGTTAAGAGTGGAACAACTAACCTGTGGGGCTTAAGAACGAACAAATGAAAGGTAGAGCCAAGAGACAAAGAGACAAACCAAACTCTTGGTCAAACATTTTAAGCCGCTGGATCAGGCTTTGCCTGAAGCTAATACTATCTTCACATTTCTCAGTTGCCTGACACATAGTAGGCTGTCAATAAATATTTGTGGAATACATAAACTAATAGAATCCCTTTGTTGGTTAAGCCAGTTTATACTTTTTAAAAAAATTTTATTTATTTATTTGACAGAGATCACAAGTAGGTAGAGAGGCAGGCAGAGAGAGAGGAAGGGAAGCAGGCTCCCTGCTGAGCACAAAGCCCCATGTGGGGCTCGATCCCAGGACCCCGAGATCATGACCTGAGCTGAAGGCAGAGGCTTTAACCCACTGAGCCACCCAGGCACCCAGTTTATTTATTTATTTATTTATTTATTTATTTATTTTTAAAGATTTTATTTTTATTTATTTGACAGACAGAGATCACAAGTAGGCAGAGAGGCAGGCAGAGAGAGAGAGAGGAGGAAGCAGGCTCCCTGCCGAGCAGAGAGCCCGATGTGGGGCTTGATCTCCGGACCCTGGGATCATGACCTGAGCCAAAGGCAGAGGCTTTAACCCACTGAGCCACCCAGGCGCCCCCAGGCACCCAGTTGAAATTGGGTTTTCTGTCATTGGCAACTGAAAGATTCCTGACTGGTACACACACACGAGTGACAAAATAAAAATAAGAAAAATGTCGTATACATGTACCTAGCACACCCTGATGGAGATTAGTTTTGTTAAAACAATATTCTGTGAGATAAGAGCTAGGGGGTTTTGCCTTCTGTCACCACCAGCATCTTGACCCTAGCAGGCATGGCTCTTTGGGTCTACGTGCTCATTTGTAACAGTAGAAGTTTTCTCTAGGCTGAGACTTTTTGAAAAT
This sequence comes from Enhydra lutris kenyoni, assembly GCF_002288905.1. NCBI lineage: Eukaryota > Metazoa > Chordata > Mammalia > Carnivora > Mustelidae > Enhydra > Enhydra lutris. Next base: position 5,320,339 of record NW_019154110.1, read on the forward strand.
AACAAAAGGATTTGTTAAGGGTGAGAGAGACCACACTCTAAAATGAGACCTAGAAGTGGAGTGTGATACATATTTATAGGCTATAAATGATCCAGCCTCACAGTGGCTCCCACAGCAGGCACCTGCCCATCCCCCCTTCTAAAGAATGGGGGTCCTGATGGCCTGGAATGGCTGTGGGAACAGTTCCCAGTCAGCCAGAATCCTCTTTCTGGGCTCCCACTGGTTTTCCCTGAGCTGTCTGAGCCTGCCTCTCCCTCCCAGACCTTCATTATTAAAGCCAAGCACCAAGAATTTGGTTCTTTAATTGCTCAATGCTCAGACTTTAAGAACTGGGCTGCTATGTGGAAGGCTGTTTCCTTCTTTGTATCCCCTCCAGCTGGGGCGCCTAGCTGAGGACTGAAGGACCAAAGGACCATCTGTTTGCCTCCATCCGCACTGTGGCCATGGGGATCGGGCATGGTGGAGGACGCATCTCACACCTGTATCCCGCACCCCCTCCCCCAAGAGTTACCCTTGGCTAGGATCCAGGCTGCAAATGAATCCTTGGTTGTGCAGGATCACAGAAGGGGATGAGGAAATGAACTACTCCAAAATCAGTGATGTCACCTATTCCATTAAAACCAAACCAACAGGGGCGCCTGGGTGGCTCAGTGGGTTAAGCCTCTGTCTTTGGCTCAGGTCATGGCCTCGGGGTCCTGAGATCGAGCCCCACATGGGGATCTATGCTCAGCAGGGAGCCTGCTCCCTAGCCACACCCCCCGCCTGTCTCTCTGCCTGTTTGTGATCTCTATCTGTCAAATAAATAAATAAATAAATAATCTTAAAAAAAAAAAAAAACCACCAAACCAACAGAAATGATTTAGAATATTTTATTCTTCTGAACCACCATCATAACCACTTCATAGATCTTCAACCTCATGCTCCCCTTTCTTCTTCAGAGTATCCCAACTCCCCCTGGTTTCAAAGGTATATCTGATCTGTTGGCAAATGCAAGTTACCAGTTTTCTTTTTTGGAATTTGTGTTTTTTTGCCATTGTAAGGCCTCTCTCCCCTGTGGACCACAAAGCAATGCCTGGATCATTGTGCATAAGGGGAGGTCTTAGGCATACCCAGGTACATAAGAAAGCCTGCATGTAAATTAGTGTGTTAAGAAGCTGGTATGGTGGTCCTTGGGCCCCAGTGGGCAAGCATTGTCTTTATTCTTACCCATAATGCAGGTCTTAAAAACAGCAATGTCCTGTTTTAAAAGTTAGAGCCCGTGAGATTTATTTTTTTCCTACCCAGCCAAGAGGAAGAAGTCATGTATTTGAGGTTCAATGGGCAAGTCTCACCCTAAGAAAGTCCCTTCTGGGTCTAGTATATTCCCAGACCTGTAAGGACATTTCTCGTTCAACGCTGTTTGCAAAGACCTAAATGAAGACTGTTATTAGACAAACCCTGAACCTTTCACTAATGTAAGAAACAAGAAAAATGAATGGTCTGGTGATTGTCTACTGTCTGGCTAGTATAATGTGAGCGTCAGAATTCTTCTCTGATATGTAAGCTATAATTAATCGTCCGGCCTCCATTGATCCGGGGTGAAAAATATGATCCTCTTACCCAGCAGTAATACTGCTTGGTCTCCTGCCACTTGCCCTGAGGAGGTCCAGCTGTGGTTGATTCCTCTCCCACTGTGACTGGAGTCCCTGGCAGTGGTCTTAATATGTGTCGCTAGGTCTGGTCCTCTTGTCCTACCCTCCCACCGTAGCCCTGTGTTCCTGCTCTAGGACTCCAGCTTGTCACCAGGTGTTTCCTGCTGATACCAACCAAAGATACATGACGGCTAGTGCCTGTCAGCATCTCTGCTGAGGTTGCCAGGGCCCAGTGTTGAGAGCTGTTCTATCTGTGCCAAGAAGACCATTTCCTGCTGCAGCCAGACCCATTTCTGAGTCATCGCTGGCTGTGGTCTAAGCTTCTAGAGCCCAGGTTGGGGTATCATAAGCAATGGCTTTTTCTTCAAAAGTCGTTGCAGCCCCCTTGAACCTGGAGCCCACTTGATCCCCAAGTAAAGGTCAGGACCCTCCAGGTAACCTGCTAAAGGACAACCTCAGAGACAGAGAGTTGGCTGTGTTCATATCACCCCTTTGTCTTTGAACCAAACCAGGTTGCCTTAACTTTCTAGAGTGGATTTAACTCTGTTAGCTGCGTGACTTCCAGCAAGTGGCTTAATCATCCTAGGTCTTATTTTCTCCTCTGTAAAATGGGAACAATGCTTATCTCATTGGGTGGTTGTGAAAATTAAATGATGTGAAGTCTTCCATCTGCCAGGCATGGCGTAAATATTTAATAAATATTATGAGTTATTCTTAGGAAATGCTTCAGCCCCTAACCAGTTTTCTGAACACGTCTGACTCCTAGGATGATTATTACTATTTTTTAAAGATTTATTTATTTATTTTGAGGAAGAGGGATAGAAAGAGGGAAACTCAAGCAGACTCTGCGCTGAATGGCAAGCCCCATGCGAGGCTCCATCTCAATGACCCTGAGATCACGACCTGAGCCAAAACCAAGACTCTGGTGCTTAACTGACCCTGCAACCCGGGCACACAGGATTGTTTTGTGGTTTTTTTTTTTTTTTAATATATTTTTGTTTCCACATTGAACACTTTCTATGTGGCATCCACGGTACTGAGTGCCTATTGCTCATTCTCTCATTTATTTCTCAAATTAGGCTAAGAGATAGATACTATTGAAAGCTTTGGTTCAAGGCTGAGTATACTGAGGCCCACAGGGATCAAATGGGCTTCCCCAAGGCCATCCATGTCATAAGTGGTAGAGCCTGCATTTAAACCCAGAGCAAACAAACTCCTCCAAGGCATGTAACTTTAACATTTAGCGTGTAACTCTGAGATATTGTCACTTCAGGATGAACAGACCTTGGTCTCAGGCTAGTCCTTTGCTGCAGAAACTTTTTTTTTTTTTTTATGCTATTATTACTGAAGAAAATGTTGTAATGTCTTATTAGGTTAGCCAGGAAATCCCTGAAGCTGAGGGCCTGGTCCTTCAGCTGTCTGTTGTATTCTGTTTGCTTGTCCAGATATGCTGGTCCAAGAGTGCCTCTTTCATTTCCTGTTTCAAGCCAGGAAATTCATATTACCCTGGGCAGAAATGGTGTTCCCTTTCCTTGGTAAACCCGGCCTTGGCCCTGCGCTTCCCACAGTAATGGTACAGGGAAAGGGAGACATAATTCACAATCCCCTTCTTTAAAAACAGTCTTTACATTTATATAGACAGATGTTGTTTTGTTCATTAAATCATCTTGCTTTGCTTTAGATTTTTAGAATCACTCTGTTTTGATGTCATTTCAAACTTACAGAAATGCGAGTGGACAAACAAAAAAGAAACTTACAGAAATGTTGTAAGAAGAGGACAAGGAATTCCCACATGACCTTCACTCAGATTCACCAATTGTTTACATTCTGCCCCACTGCTTTGTTTTCCCTGCTTTTTTTTCTAAACCATAAAGAAGTAAGCTGGAGATATCGTCCCTCTCATATCTGCACATTTCAGTGTATGTTTCCTAAAAACAACCACATAACCATGGTGAGAACCAAAATCAAGAAATTTTATATTGATACAAAAGTGTCATCTACTTGGTAATTCATATTCAAGTTTTTTCCCAATTATTATAATGATATCCTTTATAGATATGTTCCCGGGTCTATGATGAATTTCAGGATCACTCACTGCATTAAATTATCACATCTCTTTAATCTGGAATAGCTCCTCAGCCTGTCTTTGTATTTTTTACTTTGACATTTTTGAAGATTAAAGACCAGTTATGCGGTATAACGTACTTACGTTTGTGCTTGTCTGGTTTTCTCTCATGATCAGATTCAGCTTCTGCATTTTTTGGCAGAAACATCAGTAAAGTGATATTGTGTCCTTCTTAGGGCATCATATCAGTGGACGTAGGATGTTGGTTCTGTATTAGGGTATTAGCTTTGGTGGCTTTTGTTTTTTACTATGAAGCTATCATTTTCCCTTTGCAATTAATAAATCATTGTGAGAGCCTTTTTTCAGCTTCAGCTTTTTCTTCTTTGCCAACATATCCATAGCAGCTCTGATATTAATTAGGCCTAACGTGAGAACTGAGCTGTTTCTAGAAAATTCTAGTTTCCTCCTCAGTCTATTGTCCTCTTTCTCTTCTTCTTTTTTCTTCTTACTTTTTTTTATCGAGGTGTAATTTACACACATCTTATCTGTATATATATCTTAAATGTGCAACCCGATCCATTTTTATATATGTTTAAGCCCGTGCAAACACACCCAGATGACCCAGGCCCAGAATATTTGCAGCTCTCTAGCTGGTCTCTACCTTTTCACTCTAGATGTAAGGAGAAGCCATTGGGAAGTTTTGAGCAAGTCAGGGGACCTGCTCTGTTGGATGTTATCAGAGGCTACTCGGGTTGCTACGTGAAGAGTCACAGTGACAGGGCAGGGAGATAGGCTGGGTGGAGACGTACCATGGGGTCACCTGGAAGCACAGCCTGAGTTAGGCAATTTAGCGTGAGAAGTATATTTGGGAGGGGTCCCAGAAAGGCCAGGACAGATGCAGGGAAGTGGGACAGGGAAGGGAAAGGAGGCAGGGAAAGATGCATTAATTGAGGTACCGCTGTGGAAAACCAGAACGTAACTCTCCTGAGGGTCCCACAGAGAGCCAGGCACATGGCGTGCGGTGGGGGGACAGCTTGCCTGGCCTGTGAGGGCTGCTGGTGAGGAAGCGAGTGCTTACTGCTGTGAGGACAGTGGGGGTTCCTCCAGGGAACCTTGCAGAACGGAGGGCCGAGGCCGAAGAGGGAAAAACGAGAGCCTCATGGTCGCCCTCCCACTGATTTCAGTGGCTACCACTTGAGAACCCCTCTGGCCTCCTGGAAACGATTGGGAAGTGGGTTAGGAGAATCTTTGCAGGGCCCCTTGTGCTGCTGAAGGTGCTGACAGGAATGAGAATAAGAGAAATGTGTCCTCGTGGGGCGCCTCAGTGACTCAGTCGGGTTAAGCATCTGCCTTTGGCTCAGGTCATGGTCTCAGGGTCCTGGGATTGAGTCCCGCATCTGGCTCCCTGCTTAGTGGGGAGTCTGCTTCTCCCTCTCCCTCTGCCTGCCTCTCTGCCTACTTGTACTCTTTCCCTCTTTCTGTCAAATAAATAAATAAATAAAATTATAAATAAATAAATAAATATATGTGTTCCCTTACTATTCACGTGCTCCATGTCTTCTCTCTGTCCCTAGGCCTGGAAAGCGTGGCTGCATTGCGATTGTTTCTCTCCGTGACTGGCCTGGAGCTCACACTTAGACCACACATTTCTTTTCCAGTTTGGGTTTCTGAATTGCTGACACCAGTTTATCACGCCCCCCACCCCGACCTCTGACCTTAACTCGGTCCTCTGGACTCAAAGCGCCGCCGTCTCTCTCCCTGCACACACCTCTTTTCTCTGTCATCTGACCTGGTCGTGACCTCCTGCCAGCACACTGCCTTATCTTGCCAGCCTGGCATAACTCCCAGAAAGGCTGCCCTTGGCTTGTCCTATTTCATTTCTCTCCCTAATTTGACACTGACATTGACAGATAAAGACACAAGAGAAGCCAAACCCCAGGGTGTAACTGGTATCATTCAAGCTCCACCAAATTAATTCTCGGGCTCTCAGGATCATGTCAGCCTGGAATCCCAATTTCCACTGCTTGGTCTGGAAGCAGAGAGTAACTTCTGGAATTGTCACCTAGTGGAGCTCTTTGCCCAACTAGAAACCCCAGTATCGAGATCTGGGGCTCCCAAGTCTAGGTTCTGGGGAAAAGAGACAAAGCCTGACGTCAGGGAGGAACAAGGAGAGATTAAAAAATGTGAGGCTGGGGCACCTGGGTGGCTCAGAGGGTTAAGCCTCTGCCTTCAGCTCAGGTCACGATCCCAGGGTCCTGCGTTCAAGCCCCACATCGGGCTCTCTGCTCAGTGGGGAGCCTGCTTCCCGCCCCCCTGCCTGCCTGCTTGTGATCTCTCTTTCTCTCTGTCAAATAAATAAATAAAATCTTTTTAAAAATGCATTAAAAAAAAGTGAGGTTGGACAAAGATGAGCTGTCTGTATTTCATGGTTGCACTCAGGCATGGCCCATGGTCTGTGGGAGATCTTTCTTATTCCGAGAGGAAAGTAACACATAGGAATGTCTGCTTATGTATTTACTATCCCACACCCACCATATGGAATTGTCTTCTGCCCAAATAAAAGCAGTCACATTTAAGAATTTCTTGGTTGTTGGGGCGCCTGGGTGGGTCAGTCAGTTGGGTGTCGCCTTCAGCTCAGGTTGTGATCTCAGGGTCCTGGGATCGAGCCCCGAATCAAGCTCCCTGCTCAGCGGCCAGTCTGCTTCTCCCTTTCCTTCTGTGTCTCTCTCGCTCTTTCTCAAATTAAAAAAAAAAAAAATCTTGAAAAAAAAAAAAGAGAATTCCTTGGCCCTTGATTTTAAACATCTTCACCATGGCATTCAATCTTACTGACTAGTAGCACAAATTAATATATATTTTTAAAGATTTTGTTAATTTGGCAGAGAGATGGAGAGAGAGCACACATGGGTAGAGCAGCAGGCAGAGGGAGAGGGAGAAGCAGGCTCCCCGCTGAGCAGGGAGCCCAACATGGACCTCAATCCTAGGATCCCAGGATCATAACCTGAGCCAAAGGCAGCCACTTAACCGACTGAGCCACCCAAGCACCCTAGATTAATATTAATATAAGTTAATTTATAAATTCCCAGCACAGGGGCTCCTGGGTGGCTCAGTGGGTTAAAACCTCTGCCTTTGGCTCGGGTCATGATCCCGGGGTCCTGGGATTAAGCCCAGCATTGCGCTCTCTGCTCAGCAGGGAGCCTGCTTCCTTCTCTCTCTCTCTCTGCCTGCCTCTCTGCCTACTTGTGATCTCTGTCAAATAAATAAATAAAATCTTTAAAAAAAAAAAAGAAATTCCCAGGGCGCCTGGGTGGCTCAGTGGGTTAAGCTGCTCCCTTCGGTTCAGGTCATGATCTCAGGGTTCTGGGATCGAGTCCCGCATCGGGCTCTCTGCTCAGCGAGAAGCCTGCTTCCCTCTCTCTCTCTCTCTCTGCCTGCCTCTCCATCTACTTGTGATCTCTCTCTGTCAAATAAATAAATAAAATCTTTAAAAAAAAATTCCCAGCACATTCTCAAAAACACAAAGAAACACCACTATGAGAGAAGATTCTAGCAAATTGGTAGGGGAGCTGCTTGAATGCTTTATTGGCTGCAGTGGAAGTAGAATTTGGGGTCCCCTGAAAGAACCTGTAGACACAAGGGGACATTGCTGGAGTCCTAGAGTCCTGAACTTGACCAAAATTTGACACCTTGACACTTGCTGGGCACCTGCCCATATCAGTGGAGACTGGCCTTGGGAGAAGTACCCATAGTGTCGAGCCTTCTTTTACGGCCATCTTTTTTCTAACAAGCCTTTATCTAAACAAGCGTGGTTCCAACTCTTTGATCAGGATATTATATAGTCATCCATTCCAGAAAAATCACAATTAACCAGTGATTTTATTTCTGCCTTGACATTTCTTTGTTTGGAAAGTTCATTTGTTGTGTGTGGCTCCTGGTGGGAGTGGGCAGAAGGAGCCCTTCGTCATGTGTGTGGGGACTGCTGCCAAGTTTTCATAGATGGAAAGGTGATGGCTTTTTATCATCGTGGGTAGGGGGTGAGAGTGAAGCGGGGAGGGTCGCTGGGTAGGATATTCTACCCTAAAATATTCTAAAACATATTGGCAGCTAAATCTGGCCATGTTTGTGGGATTGGGTGTGGCTTTACTTAAAACGACAAGGCAAGGCACACTGTAGGTGAGGATTTTGAGTTGGGTTGTACATCCTGGGGAAATGGCTCAGCAGGGGTGGGGGGGGGAGCTGATTCAGAGGGACAATTCCATGCATCCGGGCTTACCATACCAGCTATTTGGCCTCAGGCAACTTACCTAGCCTCCCTGGACCTCCAATTCGTCATTTAAAGAATATCACTTGAGCCCTAGGGTTGCTGGAGAGTAAATTAAGAATTAATATTTGGGGGCGCCTGGGTGGCTCAGTCATTAAGCGTCTGCCTTCAGCTCAGGTCATGATCCCAGGGTCCTAGGATCGAGCCCCGCATCGTGCTCCCAGCTCAGAAGAAGCCTACTTCTCCCTCTCCTACTACCCCTGCTTGTGCTCCCTCTCTCACTATGTCTCTGTCAAATAAATAAATAAATAAAACCTTAAAAAATTAAAAAAAAAAAACTAAAAAAAGTTAATTGTATTGTATTGTATTATATTTGTATTGTTTAGAACAGTCCAGAGTATAAGACATTGCATAAATGACATTATTCTTTCCTGCCTGTGATAGTGTCTACCATCTAATTAAGTACCTACTAAATGTTAGGTACTGTGCTAAGTACTTTATATGCATTTCATTTTTTTTCTTTTCTTTTTTTTTTTTTTTTTAGATTTTATATATTTATTTGACAGAGAGAGACACAGGGAGAGAGGGAACACAAGCAGGGGGAGTGGGAGAGGGAGAAGCAGACTCCCCGCCGAGCAGGGAGCCCCATGTGGGACTCAATCCCAGGACCCTGGGATCGTGACCTGAGCTGAAGGCCAACGCTTAACAACTGAGCCACGCAGGTGCCCATTTATATGCATTTCTTACTTCACCCTCAAGGATACAAAATTGTCTTATGATCCCTATGAAGGTTCTTATGTATCAACTTGGTTAGGCTCTAGTACCGAGCTACTCAATCGCTGATCTAGGTGTTGTGAGAGCTTTGCTGGTGTGGTTAGTGGCTACAATCAGTTAAGTGAAGGACATTACACTCAATAACGTGGGTGAGACTCATCCAATCGGTTGAAGTCTTGAGCAACACCTGAGGTTTTCCGGAGAAGAAATTCTGCCTTGGGATCCATCATTAACTCCTGCCCTAGTTTCCAGCCTTACCAACCCTCACCATCATGGGTGTGTGGATGTGAGTGTGTGTGGGTAGACATGTAAGGAAACAGACCATCCGAGAAATAAAATAATTGCACAGGGTCATGTAACCAAGAAGGGGCAGCTGAGACCTGAACCCTGTCTCTCTCACTACAAAGCTGACTTCCCACGTCAGATGCTGTCGCTCTGGTCATAACATTTCAGCTGCAGGCTAGAAGACCTATGATTTCGGGCTGTTGATGGAGCACGGACCACTCCCTCACCCTCAAAGTCTGACGGAAGAACCGACAGAAGTACAATTCCTCTGACCATCTGCTCTGCTCTCTATTCTGGTGGCATCTGAAGGAAAGGGTGGGGTGGGGAACAGGGAGAGAGAAAAGGGAGGAAGAAGGGTTTTATCAATGGGGTTTTGGGTTGCAACAGAAACTGACTTTCATCAAGTTACCCAGAAAGGAAAGGATGAGAAGAATAGCATGGAGGCGGGCAGCTCAGAGGAAAAAGACCCTAGAGCTGGATCACGAGAGCCCTAGCAATGGTCTCACGGCAGGGACAGCCTGGTGAGGCCGCTGCCACTGCAGAGACTAAGCTGGAACTAGACCCTTCTCCTTTAGGCAAGGTGCCCAGGAGGACATTGGTCCAGGGAGCAGCTTAGATCACGTTCTTGCCGCAGTCGGTCCCTGGACACAGAGAGAGGCGTGCGCTTACATCGGGAGGGGAGCTTTATTTCCCAAAAGAAAACTGGGGGGCTATGAAAAAGGGTGTGCATGTGTGACAGCCAAAATGGTTTATGACCATTACAGTAGCAGAAAAGTCCTCATTTGAATCTCTCTTCGCAAAATGTTTCTGGATGGATTCATCACCAGCCTCCAGAAAAGGCTCTCGGGCTTGCGGGGTTATAAGAAGCACATCTCTCAGCTTTAGTTTAAGATTTTTTAAAAAAAGATTTTGTTTACTTATTTACTCAAGACAGAGAAAGAGAGAGGGAGAGAGCAGGGGGAGGAGCAGAGGGAGAGGGACAAGCAGATGCTGCCCAGAGTGCCGAGCCCAATGCGGGGCTCAATCTCAGGACCCTGAGATCATGACCTGAGCCAAAACAAAGAGTGAGACACTTAACTGAACCACCCAGGCCCCCTATGTAAGTTTTCATATGAAACATAAATAGCAATCATGATGAAAGCAGCTGATCTCTATCAAACACTTAGTGTGTACTGAACAGTATTCTAAGGGCACTGCTTGGCATTCCCCCTTGTCTTTACCCGCTCAGTGAGGTAGGTGCAATTATTATCACTACTCTACATGTGAGAAAACAGAGGGACACAGAGGTTAACTAACTTGCCTACACGCCTAATGAATGGCAAGCAGTTACACAATAGTGTCCTTTTACAATTCTAATTCTGGAATATTAAATAGGAGAGGAGACTATCACATAATCCCAAGTAGGAAGTTCCTTAAGGCAAGCAAGCCTTCCTCTTAGCCGGAGAGCCGACAAGGGCTTGCTTGATAAAGATTCTGCCGCGATGTCTGATATGAGATGTTCGATTCCATTTTCTTAATGGCTGTCAATCAGTTCCCCACTGTTTCCCCTGGAGGCTGGACCCAGCAGGGGTATCGTCAGCACTTAGGAGTAGCATTAAGAACAAAGCCTGATGGGGCTGTTTGTTTTTCCCCCCACGGAGGTGGTCCATCCCTCAACACAGTCAGGAATGAGCTTAGATGTCCATGGAATGAATGGCTTCCCAAATCACAGGGCCTCCCAGAGGCATGAAGGAGACTACTCCAACAAACAGAAATGGTGTGAGTTCAAATGATACCTGTCATCGCCTTGGGTTCCATGGACTTCATTCACTCTTAGGACAGCAGTGTCCGATAGAAATATATCACAAGCATCATTTAAAATCCTCTATTTTTAAGGAGATGAAGTTAATGTTAAAGATACATTTTATTTGACACAATGATCCCCAATATTATCATTCCAACATGTAAAAATATGAGAATTTATTTTTGAGGTATTTTACATTCTTTTTTTTTTTTTAAGATTTTATTTATATGTTTGACAGAGAGAGAGAGCACAAGCAAGGGGAGTGAGCAGCAGGCAGAGGGAGAGGGAGAAGCAGGCTCTCTACTGAGCAGGGAGCCCGATGTGGGACCCAGGAGCATGACCCGAGCCGAAGGCAGATGCTTAACCCGACTGAGCCACCAGGCGCCCTTTACATTCTTTTTTTTCATCTTAAGTCCTCAAAATCCACTGTGTATTTTGCATTGAGCACACAACTGAGTCTGGACTAACCACATTTTGAATGTTCAGAAACCCTGTGTGGTTAGTGGCCGTTGTAGTGGATGACATAGCTATAGACCACAGCTCTTTCCACAGCTTCATTTCTCGAATATGAGCACCTATGAGGCGTTACATCAGTTGAGACCTCGTGGAATTACATTCCAGAGAGGACAACATAAAGTAAACATGCAAACATACAAGGTGATTATAGGTTTTGATGAACAGTTACCTCAGAGTAACTTGGGAGGACACTTGAGCTTGAACATGTTGGGCAGAAGGAGTGGAGAGACTTATCTTAGGAGGGGACATCTGAGCTAGAACCCGAAGGGCAGAAGGAAGCGGCAGTGTGAGGTGGGGGCACACCTTTCTAGGCAGAGGTCAGAGGCAGTGCAAAGGCCCAGAGGCCAGAAAGCCCTCGGCATGGGGGATACGGAAAGGACAGCTGTGTGGGCATAAATGGCTGAAGAGCTGAGTAGGCAGGGACCAGACTGCCTACTCAGGATTTTGGATTTTTCCTAAACGTGAAGAGAAACGACTGATCTGTTTTAAACGGGATCTGATCTCAGTTTTAAAAAGGTGGCTCTGGTTGGTAACGGGGTAAATTGGGTCACTAGAGACCCCTCCCCGCCACAAACATACAGAAATGCCTTCATTTAAAAAACGAAGCTAAACGAAACTAAACTGAACTGTGTATTTGAGTTTGATGGAAAGAAATCCAAATTATCTTGGGGCAGAGGGTTAGAGGGGAGTTAAAGACATGGCAGGATCATTCCAAGTGGATTCTGGCTGGTTGGAGGTGGAAAAGGGCTTGGAGAAAAGTTCCAGAATACAAACCCTAATGGGTATGAGCTGGAGTTTTTGTGCTTGTGCTGGGACAAGGGACTGGGTTGCACCTACTTGTAAAGAGGGCTTAGAACTGAAACCTTTCATGAAGTTAGGACCCTCAAAGGGGTCCCCCATCCCCTAATGAAACGGCTAAAATGCCTTCCCTCAGCAACCCAGGGAGAAAGCTGGAAATCTTGTCTTTGTCTTGCATAAAAAAAGAATCATAAAACATCTCAATCTGGTGCCACGTGGAGGGGTGGAGTCAAATAATTACGCAGAACAGTGTGGGGATTGGCAGATCTGATCCCAAACCAATGGATTAGAGGCAGCCAGAAAGAGGGGGAGACCAGTTAGTTTCCTGCAGGATTTGGGGTGCTTCTTGAACTTTAATGTGCAAACGAGTCACCTGGGGATCTTATTAAAACACAGATTCAGATTCCCTAGGTTTAGGTCAGGGCCTGAGACTCTGCATTTCTAACAAGCTATGGACAACGGGGACTTGGACCAGGTTGGTGGAGGGATGGAGAGAAGAGGATGGATTTAAGAGATAGGCGGGGATAGAATTGACAGGACTTCCTGAAGGACCTATCTGGAACGAGGGAAAGGAGAAGCAAGGACAAATTCTGGGTACCTGGCTTTGGGAACTGGGAGATGGTGGTACCATTTATTGACACAGGGAAGTCCAGGGCACGGATAGGGTTTTTGAGGGGTGGGGGTGGTAGGAGACTGTGTTGGGGAGGGATCAAAAAAACTCAAGGCCAGGCAATTGCAAATACTGTGCCTTATCTCCTTTCTCTGCGAGAGCAATGCTTCCAGGAGGCACACAGAGCGTGAATGATCCGTTTTCCCAGCTTGGGTTGCTGACAACAATCTTTGCTTTGTAGGTCCAATCTGGCAAGTGCTAAAGGCTTAATAAATAACCGACTTTATAAACAAGGTCCAGGACTGACCAGCAAACTCCCCTTCTCTGCCTCTCACATGTTCAACACACATCTCTCCAGATTAGCACCAGCAACAATGATAGCACTTAAACAAGTTGAATCTAGGCCGTATAGACGGGAATCTCCCAAACTCCTCAGACTGTTGTCAATGTGAATAAGCAGAGTGCTTGTACGTTGCAGTGGGTTTTTTTTTTTTTTAAGGTTTTATTTATTTGCCAGAGGTGGAGGGGGCGGGGGAAAGAGAGGGAGCACAAGCAGGAGGAGCCGCAGGCAGAGGCAGAGGGAGACGGAGAAACAGACTCTCCACTGAGCAGGGAGCCCTACGCGGGGCTCCATCCCAGGACCCTGGGCTCATGATCTGAGCTGAAGGCAGACACTTAACCGACTGAGCCACTCAGGTATCCCTATAGTGCAGTTTCTAATAAATAATATAACGTGCAGAGTTAAGGGGTTTTTTGGACATTTACTTGTTCGTTTATTACTATTATTTTTAAAGATCTTATTTATTTAAGATCACAAGTAGGCAGAGAGGCAGGCGGAGAGAGAGGGGGAAGCAGGTTCCCTGCTGAGCAGAGAGCCCAATGCGGGGTTCCATCCCTGGACCCTGGGATCATGACCTGAGCCAAAGGCAGAGGCTTTAACCCACTGAGCCACCCAGGAGCCCCTTGTTTGTTTATTTTTAAATAATCTCCATGCCCAACATGGGGCTTGAGCTCACCAACCCAACATCAAGGGTTTCACGGCTCTACTGACTGAGCCGGCCAGGCATCCCAACAAATAATTATTTTACAAAAGAGAAGAAATTATCTTTGTGCTGGGAGCTCTGCTAGGTACTTTTACAATCACTATCTTATTTAGTAGCTACAACAGTTCTTCCAGATAGGTTCTGCCATTCCTATATTCATGTAGGAGGAAGGTGAGGCCTGGAGGGATAAGTAATTTGCTCAAGGTCACACACAGCCAGTTGGGACTTAAACCCAGGTCAGCCTCAGTCCAAAGTCCAAGTTCTCTTTTCATTGCTCTGGGCTCCCAGTTCCAGGCTCTGGGCCATGTGCTGAGTGCAATGCGCAGAGTTTCAGAAAACATCGTTCCAGCGCTGGAGGAGTTTCATCTCAGTGGGGAGAGAAGTCCATCAAGCTAATGGCGCAGTCTTGTTGGAGAACTCCCCAGGCATCCATTCCCGGCAGGGGACCAACACAGGCTGGTCAAGGAGGCAGCCTCTTGCCAGCAGGTTTTCCTGTGCTCTTTGCACCACGAAAATCCAACCTGGTTTTTCCAGGCCCAGATCAAAGAAATGTGTCACTCCTTTAGGCCAAAACAGGTGTCCACTTCCCACTCCCTCGTGACACCCTGTGATTATTTCTATCACTGTTATTGCCACATTAAATGATTGTTTTGGGTGTTTCCTTCTTGCGGTCAGGGACTTGGCTTCATCCATGCATGAATCCCCAGGGACAAGACAGTGCCTGGCACATAACAGGTACTTGATTAAAAAAATATATAATTTTGGACTAACTGAATGTTTTTCATAATGGTTTTCCTCTCCTAGGCACCTCTTTGCTATTTGGTTTGTGCCATTCTGTTTTGGTTAGGATACACCTGAGACAGCAAAGGCTAATACATCAGTGATTTTTGTTTTAAGGATTTTATTTATTTATCTGACAGAGAGAGATCACAAGTAGCCAGAGAGGTGGACAGAGAGAGAAGGGGAGAAGCAGGCTCCCCACCCAGCAGAGAGCCCAACGTATGGCTTGATCCCAGGACCCCGGGATCATGACCTGAGCCGAAGGCAGAGGCTTTAACCCACTGAGCAGCCCAGGCGCCCCTATATCAGTGATTTTTTTTTAAAAGATTTTATTTGTCAGAGAGAGAGAAAGCAAGCACAGGCAGGGGGAGCGACAGGCAGAGGGAGAAGCAGGCTCCTTGCTGAGCAAGGAGCCAAATGCAGGACTCTATCTGAGGACCCTGGGATCCTGACCTGAGCCCAAGGCAGATGCTCAACTGAGTAAGCCGCCCAGGTGTCCCTACATCAGTGATTTCAATAACATAGTGTATTGTATTGTTTCCATGGATGAATAAGAGTAGAAGTGGTCCAAAGTGCTGTAGAGCCTTTGTGAGGCAGGCTGTCCGGGATCGTGCCAGCTAGTCGCTCCCTACCTCCCCCTCCCCCTAGTACATGCCTTTCATTTGCATGGTTGAATCACATCTGCGTTCTCACCCACAGGAAGGGGTGAAGAGGGAAGGGAAGACAGGCTGCTATCTTTTTAAACGTGCAAACTGAAAAGAGAACATATCACATCCATTCAGGTCCCGTTCTTGGGACCTCGTCGTGGGGCCAGAGCTAGCTATATAAGATGGTCTGGGAAAGGTAGTTTTGTACCTGAGCAACCACTGAAGACTACATTTCTATGACCAGAGAAGGGGAGAGCAGACTATGAGGCATGGGGAGGGCAGGGATGGAGGCAGCGGCTGCCACACTTTCTTCTCCTACGCTGCGCTGTCCTAGGCATCCAGATATTTCCATAAGCTATGCTTGACCTATTTCTTTCTTTCCAAGGTACGTTGACTATTGAATTACTTGCAATTGTCCAGTCATGTGTGGTCATCTTATCTGTCCTCTGAGAGCTTGAGTTCTTTCATCTGCATCTTGCACAGCCTCAAGCTTACAGCATGACTTGTACCGAGATGTTCAATCAGTAGTGCTGAATGGATACATGGTTGACGAAGAGTCGAGCTTCTTCATTACACCATTACCCCGTGGAGTTGGATTTGTCAATTGTGTTGGGCCAAGGGCATGAATAAATCAGCATTATCCACGTTGAGAACTCACAAAATGGTGGAGCAGATAGGAACCTAAACCTCCTCTTGCCTGCCCTCTCTGGCAATGCACTTGAGCAAAGGAAGAGTCAGATCTGAGTCTAGGTGGCTGAACTCCCAGGACCCATGTCATAGTGTCAACTGTACCACCACCATCTTCTTCCCCTGTCCCCTGGCTCTCCTTCCTAAGGAGGGTCCACTCTCCCTTTCATAATTTTAGAAGCACATCCTTTGAGTTAGGATGCCAAAATTTGGAGGGAAAAGGAAAATAGTCCCAAAGATCAGCATTTTCTAAGGAGTCCTGAAGCCGCCCTCCCGCTACATTGCGGTCATCTGGTTTAGGAGTAGCGGTGGAAATTGCTCATTCGCCTTATGAAACTGGGTTGCATTTTGACAATGCCAGGGCCGGCTGGCCCCTGCAAGGTCTGTTACCATGGCAAACAGTAAGGTCACCTTGTGATTACCCACTTGACCTGAGCTTGTTATGTCTAGACGCTCACACCGAGGGCAACATCACCCAGGAAATCAGAAACACGTAGATTTCTGGTTTGTTACATTTTTTCCAGCCCTCCTAGACCAGGACAGGGTTTCCAGCTCTTTCATATTCATATCTGGCATTTCCTTGCTCTCCTGGGGCTGGGTTGCTTTTCAGCGGATGCTGCCCTTCCCTCCCCCAGTCCAGGAAGGGCCCTGGCCTCTGTGACAGCAAATCCATTGCACCACTTAGGTTTAATTAGAGCACAATGACGGATGATTAGTTTACACATCAAAGCACTGAAACAACTCAACAAATTGGCTCCATCCCAAAGCCCAGCCCCGGAGCTGGCCTTGAACTCCGAGGCTCTGCCCGCGGGGGCTGGGTGGCCAGCGATGAAAGCTCTGGAGCCCCACGCAGAGGTGCACGGAAGGAGTTTTATTTCTCAAGTGAAGAAATGGATCCCAGCTGTTTCCAACCCTAATTGTGCTCCTGCACCCCTCTCACATTGGCTTTCCCCCCCCAAGCCCGCTCTTGGCCTTGGCTCCTGGGTCATCCGCTCACAGTTAGTTACCTGGGGGCTGGCTACCAATCCATGAGTTCCCCGAGCCCTTGGCTAATTCTGTTTTCTACCCTGCTCCCCTCCAGGTGGGATTTTGACTGCTCATTTGGCCACCTACCAAGAAATGAGAGAGAAAGCAAATAAGTTAATCTTCAACCCAGGACGCTTGGCTACCAGCGGGTGATTTTTGTTTTTTTTTGTTTTTTTTTGTTTGAGGTTTGGTGGAGTAAAGAGAAACTGTAAATTGCAATGAGGTACATCAGTTGTCTCTAGGTCTCCTTCATGCACATGCTCCCCATTCCTTTGGATGACCAAGAGCCCGGCGAACCCATGAGAACCCTTGGCATGACACTGTCTTGGCCTGTGTTACATTCAGTATCGCCTAGTGTCATTCTGGTACCTTCGAGATACTGATGACAGAGGTTGGTTCTTCTGGTTCAAAAGCCCAGTCTGTTTGTACTAACAACCCCTCAATTCAGCGAAAAACAAAACAGACAAAAACCCCTGGAAGTCCACCCAGTAGCTGAACCGAATTGATCCTCCTGATCCACACACATGCTCATCAAAACGACTGGCATGTCCCGCTTCAAGGTCATGCCATCAAGTCAATGGCAGAGCGGACCCTCGAATCTAGGTCTTCCTTCGTGGCCCTTACCCCCCTGGACTATGGGCTCTTTCTAACTGTTGGAAGAAAATGGGGCTGTGACCACGTACAAATCTCATGAAACACAAAGGCTCAGGGCACTCCCCTGAACAATGGATGGGGACGCAGTGCACGGTAGGATTCTTGTTTTCTCGCTGTGAGCCTTGGGGGTGAGTGCGCATCAGCCTCACCGCTGTGATGTAGGCAGACAGATGAATGCTGGCTGCCTCTAGCGCAGGACAGTGGGCGGGAGCTGTACCGAGTTCAGAATGCTGTAAGCAACGCACTTCAGAAGGACGATGACTCTGTATTATTAGCATAAACCAGGAACCTATTGATCTGGCTGATTAGAGAACCTTCCAAGGCACAGGGGTAATTAGCACAATTTACAGAGCAGCAGTTATCAGCTTCATTGCTTAATTAACAATGTAAATATCTTCCTAAATGACATTTTATAATCATGATCAAATCCTCTAGCATTTGCCTTGTTCGCTGCTAATTCCTTCCCAGATGTACAGATAGCTGCCTTTTTTTTTTTCCCCATGCCTAACATAACTTCGCTGCATCACATACAGTAGAACAATTGTCCACGGCCCACATCTCTTTTGTATCTTACTAGGGGTCTCTTCTGCTTTCCACTCTCTGGCACAAAATATACAGTCTGCCAATTGAATTGCCAATTAAAAGTACTTAATTAGACGTGAAAGGGGAGTTCTGTCATGTTCTGGATTCTGAACTATTTTTTATTTATGTGCTTAGCAGGATAAGTCATCTTAAATTAGCATCACATTTTTCCCTCTGAAGAGCATGTGAGAAATGAGGCTATTAGGAGGAGAGGTTTAACACAATATTTGTGTACACTAGTCATGGGTGCAGAGAATCAGCCCAAACGCATATGCTGCTTTGGCAAAGCAGGGTTACACTGCGTATGTATTTTATTGCCTTATCATTTCTTGTTGAATTAATGTTTGCAAGAGAATATTTGGCTTGCTTAATCAAGCATATGTGCGGGGAACTTGATTGTTTTCTTTCTTTCTTTCTTTCTTTCTTTCTTTCTTTCTTTCTTTCCTTCTCTTTCACTTGAAACCTACCTATCTATTCTTTTGAGCACCCAGGCCACACTGAAAGATTATTGTTCCATGTCTAAGTTCCAAATGTCACACACACAAATTCGAATCTTTATGGAGCCCTCAGGGTGGAAAGTTCAGAGGCTCATAACCTCCCCTGGAAGGATGCCCCAAAAGCTTTCCATTACTGGATGCCTGATGATTTCGGTTGGTGGATTATTATTCACTTCTGATCTTTTTGCTCCCACTAACTGCCTCGTGGCCAACACATCCACAATGTAGGTGGAAAGGGCATTTTGTCCAAACCAGTGTGTATCGCGTTGGTAAAATGGTAAGGGCAAAAATGAGTTTTGGAGGAATTTTCTGTGGGTTTTAATTAACCGTCTTGCCCTTGTTCCCCATTATCATTGATTTGTGTGATAAGTGCCAATTAAATGTGTCATAAGTATACTTCTTTTTGCTGAAGACAAGAGATCTTATGTGTGATGCAAATAAGGGTTCTCAGAATGCTAATTTTGTAATGAGCCAATGCATTCTTCAAGGAGTTTATAGTCTAGAGGGGGAATAAAACATGTGCATAAATAATTATAATGCAAAGTAGGAAACTGGTCTGTCATGAGACAGTACAGAAAGAATTATGGCCAAAAGAGGGTGGAGAAATAAATTATAGTTGAGAGATTCAGGAAGGCCTGCTTGAAGGTTGGGGAAAATTCGTATAAAAGCAAATCGAGAGTATTGGGTGTGGCTTCCAGACAAGAGGAACGGCAGGAAGAAAACACAGAGGAGGAATAGCATGACATTTAAATGAAGAACAAGATGTTTACTGGAGCCATTCCAGGAAGGAATGTGAAGGAAAGCCCCACAGATAATGCTATGCAGGGAGGACAGGGCTCCACCAATCAGAACCTAGAAGAGGCACGCTTTCTGTACACCCGAGACCGACAAACTTGTTTTGTTTTTGTTTTTGTGTTTTAAAGGGCCAACGATAAATATTTTAGGTTCTGGGGGACATGAGGTCTCTCTCCCAGCTGACTCAACTCTGCCACCATAGCACAAAGGCAGCAGCAGACAAGTAAATGAATGGCCGTTCCAGTAAAACTCAACTTGTCCACACTGAAATATGACTATTGTAAAATATCTGCGTGTCACAAAATATTCTTCTTTTGATTGTACTAACCATCCCCGGCTATTGGGGGGTGGGGCAGGGATGTGAAGCTAGAACTATCTTCTTCTTCTTCTTCCTCTTTTTTTTTTTTTTTGAAGATTTTATTTATTTATTTGACAGAGAGACACAGCAAGAGAGGGAACACAAGCAGGGGGAGCAGCAGAGGGAGAGGGAGAAGCAGACTTCCCGCTGAGCAGGGAGACTGATGTGGGGCTCCATCCCAGGACCCTGATCCCAGGACCCTGGGATCATGACCTGAGCCAAAGGCAGACATTTAACCACTGAGCCACCCAGGTGCCCCTAGAACTATCTTCTAACCTGTAGAGTTTTTCTTTACCATTGGCCCTAGCCCCATAAGCAGAGAGCCAAGGGCTGATGAGTCTGGACCTGTCGGGTGTCACTAAGGGTGCACGTGCCCCTCAGCAGGTGTTATGCTCATTGCTGTGGGCCAGGACCAAGCTTCAGCATCCAGCACTAGGGTCCCATGAGGGCTGTGTGCTCCCAATGGCTTGACAGTATTTGGTAATAAAAAACAAATACTTGGGTCAAGTGTTATGACCATATGTGTGTGGTACTCAGACCGTCCTCTGCTTTAATAACCCCACACTTTGGATGCTAGACACTGACATCCCTCAGTTACCTTCCCTGTGCTTCATAAGGTCTCTCTGCACATCAGCAGCTAAGAATGACTTCCATCCATCTCCCGTGTGAGGCGATACATTTTCCAGAGAGTGACTTTCCTCTTCTCCAACTTTTGCCCACCCCCAATGCCCCTCACAAGACCAACCTACCCTCCAGGACTAGTCTGGAGTTTAGACTGGTGGTCCTGTGGGAAACCCCAGAGCCCCTGCCAGGTCTCCTTCCCACCCAGACTCCCTGAGACCTAGCTCTGAGCTCAGGGAGGCAGCCCTAGAGGCATGTTGAACCAGCTTTTTCCTTTGTGAGCTGCATCAAAGCAGCTATCTATCTCACTTTCCAGATGCACCTGACATAACAAAGGGGTTTTATTTCATTTATTTATTTATTCTAAAGATTTCATTTATTTATTTGAGAGACAGAGAGCATGAGCACAGGGGAGAGGGAGAAGCAGGCCCTCGCCGAGCTGGGAGCCCGATGTGGGGCTCAGTCCCAGGACCCCGGGATCATGACCCAAGCCGAAGGCAGAGGCCCAACCAACTGAGCCACCCAGGTGCCCCACAAAGGGGTTTTAGAACTAAAATGTATTTTTTTTTTCTGATTTGGAATTCCACACAAACACTGGAACAAAAGGGATCTCTTTTATTCCCCTTCCCCTTCTCTTCTCTGCCCTCTCTTCTCTTCCTCATTAAAGTCTTTCATTCTTTCCCCCTAACAATAGCTACATTGAACACTATATGGAAGGAAAATGTTACTCAGGTGACTAACTTAATTTTACAATGCTTCAAGAAGAAGGGTGTGGTCAGCGGACCCAAAGGCTGCTGAGAAGTAGAGGCTAAGGACAGAGAAGGAACCGTTGCTTCTGACAATATGGAAGCCATCCAAAACTATGTGAAGAGCAGTTTTGGTGGCATGAAGGTGGGAGCCAATGGTACTGCCAGAAGGATGAATGGGTGAATGAGTGAGGAGGTGAGACAGCCTGTCTAGACAACTCTAATGATGGCTTCTTGTCATTTTGATCTCAGAGTAAGTTTCGCCTCTTTGGAGTCATCTAAAGTAGCCATCTGGTCACTATCACGTGGCCATATTTAATTTCTCTGCAAAGCACTTACTTATGACCTGATCATATCTTCTTGCTTTCTTTGTTGTTCTCTGCCCTTGGGACATCACACATATATGATTCTAGTGGTGGGTTTTGGTTTTGGTTTTAGTTTGTTTTTTTCCTTTATCTCCAGAACCCGACAGTTTGCTTGGTACCTTGAAGATGTTCTATACACATTTGTTGAATGGATGGATAAAAGTTTGTCTAAAATAGAGAGTGGAGGACTAGCCCGATGCTTTTCAAATTTTAGTATGCCTAGGAACCATAGTTGGGACTCTCATTAAAATCCAGATTCTGATACTCTAGAGTGGAAGATTCTGCACCCCCCCCTTTTTTTAAAGATTATTTATTTATTTTTGGAGATAGTGAGAGCGTGCGCACAAGAGAGGGAGAGAGAGAGTGAGAAAGACAGAGAATGAGCAGGGGGATGGGAAGAGGGAGAGGGAGAGGCAGACTCCCCACTGAGCAGGGAGCCTGACACAGGGCTCCATCCCAGGACGCCAGGATCATGATCTGAGCCAAAGGCAGACACTCAAACAACTGAGCCACCCAGGCGCTCCAGATTCTGCCTTTCTAACAAACTCCAAAATGAGGCTAGAGCTCCTGGTCCATGAACCCCATGTTGAGTAGCAAAGCCCTTAGACCACATCGGTATGTTGCTTAGAGTGAACCGGCGAAGAAAAGGAAATTAATGGAGCAGGAAAGAGGCAATAACTGCAGAAGCAAAGATTTTAGGAAGGCAGAGGGGAGAGGGTCCAGAGAACCAGCAGAGGGACTGGTTTTTCAAAGGCAGAAGGCAACTCTCCAGGAAAGAAAAGGGAGTGTGAAGAGGAGGAAGCACCCCACTGACGGTGTCTAACTTTTCACTGAGGTCATCCGCTGAGAGCGAGGGTGGGCGCTCAGAGAGACTGTCATTCTCCTCCCAGGCAGGATCCAGTACGCCTTTGAGTTTAGATCATAAATTAAAAGCAAAACCTGTCAGCTCGGGGCTGTTTTCACCGCCCTCACTAACAGCTTCCAAGTCTTCTTCTGGGGGATTCCAAAGTAAGGTATCTACCGTTATAAACTATGACACATGCCACAGGGCAAGGTACAGGCTATTCTTCCGGGGCCAGGAGAGGGGAAGGGTTATCTGCCTCAGTGTCAAAAGGGAGTAGTAGGCACATCAGGGAAGTGAGAAAGACACCTGTGACTTGGGGTCTAAGGGAGGAGCAGAATGGAACATGGTGCATTTGAGGGTCAGAAAGGCCACAGAAGGGGACTGGGGCCGTGGAGTGAAGCCCAAGAGGCCAGGAACTGCAGGTAAGGAGTCTGACGCATCTACGCAGAAAACACTGAGAGGCCATTGAGAGGTCTGAGGCTGGCCAGTGACAAGATGGGATCTGCCCCCAATAAGAAATAGAGAAAGAGGGGAGAAAAGGAGCAGGAGAGGGGGTCAGGAGGCCTCTGCAGGGGCCCAGGGCTTTGCACGGATGGAGTCTCAACAAATATTTGCTGAAGTGGAAGGTAACTATTAACTACATATTTGATTGACCAGAACACCCTATTTCCTGGCTGAGATGAATAATGATTTTCCTTAATTAACGATGCCCCACTTTATTAGGCCTTTCTCCTTGGGACAGCACCAAAGTGATGACTCCCTCCTACCTTTTCTCATTATCCACTGTCCTGTTTTTCTCTCTTCTTCTCTTTCCTACCTTTTCCTCTACACCTCTCTTCCCAAATAATCCTATTTAATCTAGTTCATCAAATCTTGCATTCTCCATTTCTATTAACTGGGGCATTGAACTCTTATCTGTGGCCCTCTTACTCATCTTCAGACTCATATTCAGAGATGACGAACATGTGATCATCGATGTGCTCTCACGTGTGGCTGCGGTGACTACATGTTTACAGAACACACCAGGAGACACTGAATGATATATACGAGTCAACGAGTTTAGAATTAGGGAACTAATTCAGAAAGTAACACAGGACAGAGGTCCAGGAACGCTAAAACCCAGGCTGTAAATTAGTCTCCTGGTATATGTTGTAAACAGTCATCACTGTTCTCTTTTCTCTCTTGTACTCCTTCTTTCTTTCTTTTTTTTTTTTCAAGATTGATTTATTTATTTGAAAGGAAGTGAGCAAGACAAGGGCAGGGGCAGAGGGAGAGAGAGGGAGAATCCCAAGCCGATTCCCCGATGAGCACAGAGCCTGATGTTGGCTCCATGTGGGTCTCGATCCCACCACCCTGAGATCACGATCTGAACCAAAATCTAGAGTCAGACGCTCAGTGGACTGAGCCACCCAGGCATCCCTCTTGTACTCCTTTTTATAAAAATCTTGAAATCCCTGCTCATCCTCTTCTTCAGCCCAGCAATTAAAGAAGAAAAGACAGTAGGTGTCTGAGAATTCATATAACCTTTTATACCCAATATTTTTGTTGTCTTAAAAACAAAGTGTTATGTTCTGCTACAGCCTGAGATGGAGATGATCTGTTCACTGGGTTTTCCAATTTTGCCCTGGTGTCCCCTTTTGGCACATTCACCAGTCACCCTATGCCCCCCACCCTGTGCTCTGGCAGGATTTGAAACATGCAAATTGCAAACTGGTAAATAGCAACTTTGCATATTTTAAATAGAAGGGAACAACACCGTACACTCATTCTGTTCACAGGGAAATCTGAGATAATGGGAGTGAGGGCAAAGGCAGACCGAGGGTCCTAAGTGTTTTCTTCCAAGTGTTTATTATGCTTATTAAATCTATTGTACAGTGATGAATTCATTTGAATTATTTACATGGTCAACCTTTGAGACAATAACCTGATTTAACCGGAGGATGCAAATGTATCATTTCTCTTTGAAATCTAAAAAGCAGGTTTGAACTGGAAGAAGCATCACCACTTGTATCTTTTCCTACAAATATTGGTTACACACCAGCAGTTATCAGGTTCAATGACAAAATGTCAGAAATGTGGCGATGTATTTCTTGGGAAAGTCGATAAACTCCCCTGTGAGAACATGTCCCCTGGACAGTCAACTCTTGGGTGACAAATTTCTCAAGGAAGTCTTTCAATTCCATTTATCTGTAAAACATCCCGCACTGTCTGACACGAGGGTGTTCATCTGCTACAATTTCAATGTAAAGGAAAATGACATCGTAAGAATGGTTGGATTTTCATTAGATTAGGGGGCCCGGCGTCATTGTAGTGTTTGGCCTGGCAAGAATGCTTTAGTTTTACTACTGAAGCTGTCAAGAATCTAAGACTGCTGTCAAGTTCAAAGTATTATAATCCAATTATTTTTGAAAAACAAGGTTTTTCATCTTTGGATTATTTTTTGCCTGTTGTTTGGATGTTTATAAAGAATTTTTGTGAACCATAAAATTATATGTATTTATAAGGACAGAAGAGGCACAAGTAATTCTGGAGGTGGTGTCTTTCTGAGGTGGAGTGAACAGCTTGCATCTTAAATATTTTATGAGATCTAGGTATTAGAACAATGTTTCTGATGCAGGAACACAGCGATCTAGGAACAAAAAGGAGATGGGGGCCAAGGAACAGACTGTGAAATTTCTTCAAAATAATCAAGCGATCCCAAGGCTGAAAACAGCAATGGATGGGGATACTGCAGATTGTTCCTAATAAGGGATTTAAAAGCTTAATGATTTATTGGTTGGATCTTCACTAATGATGTGCCCCTAATTCTGTGTGTGTAACTAAGAGGGCTGATTTATGAGGGTACAATCATATCTTTCAGATATATTTGGTCCAAGTCTACATATTGAAAATAAATTGAAGGGTTATCAGAATATTTCAGGGAAGCAACGCCCACATGATTTGTATGGTAGGTACATACAGGTAGGTATTGAAGGGTAGTGTATTAGGTGAAGAGAAAAAAAACCAAAAACCGGAGAGGAAAAACTGTAAAGGGAGTTAGCAAAAAAAAACAAGAGAGAAAAGCCTACACCAAAAAACAAAACAAAAAACCCCACTTCTGTTAAGAAATAGCCCCTGCTTCTCTCAGTCTAGAAGGAGAAAAATAGCTTCTCAGATGCTACCAGGGAGTAATAGTTTCCTTTCAAAAAAGAAGAAGAAAGAAAAAGAAAAAAAGAAAAAGTTGTTCTGTTAAATCAGCTACACATGGAGTCAGTCTGTGTAAGGAAATCAGCCTTTTCATTACAAATGGGTTTAAAAAGCCCTAGAGAAGTGAGACGTGAACAGAAACAATATTATCCACTAACAACCCAACTCTCTTTCAGACAGCTGAGAGAAGATCAGCAGCATCATTGAACAGGGGGTTTGTCTTAAGATAAAGACTCATCTTTATTTCTTTCAGGATATAAAACTTGTATTTAAATCAATTCAGAGAAGCACTTTAGCTTTAAACATTAGAGAGCGGGGGGAGCCTATTTAATAAAACAGCATTATTTCATTTTCAAAGAATGATACTGGCAGTAGCTCTGAGTTTAAATTCTGTATTCTTTTCCTCAATTATAATTATAGATGGGACTGAAAGGAAGCATGCCTATTACTGTCATATTTATTCTTTTGACAGGTGTTATGGGACTGTAATTTGATGAAATGACTCAAAACGCAGATTCCCTTACAAATACAATTCCTGTCATCAGCACGAGTGGTTTAGGGCAAGTCCTCCAGCAAGGCCTTTCACCAATCTTGAACACCCCTAATGTTTTAGCAGCGATCCGTATTCAGTAACATGGGGGAGAACCTGCCTTCAGGGCTTATATCCGAGGTAGCAACAGCCAGAAGGAAGAGTGGGTGTTTAAGGTAGAGAAGGCAACTGTTAGTGGGACAGCCTTCTTTTTCAGCTGGGTGGGGTTGGATCAGGCAAGGGGCACCCAGACTGTTTTCGCCTGTAGGGTTTCCTTATAAACAGACCCCAGCCCCGCATGTGGCCGGCAGAGGGCGCTCGACGAACAGCCGACGGGCGGGGGCGGTGCCGCGCCGATTCTGGGGCGCAGGCGCGCTCGTGGCTGCGGCGTCCGTCGCGTCCGGGGTTGACGTTGCTCGGTGGAGGCGGGTGAGCAGAGCTGGGCTTGAGGAGGGCGGGAGAGGAGCCGTGCGCGAAAGGGCGCGAGAGGGACGGAGCCGCCTGGGGCGACGGGGTGAGCTAGGGGTGTGAGGCCTCGGCCGTCCTCGGTCTTGCGCGGCCAGTGGAAGACCCATCGGGGCTCCTTGTCGCCCCCGTCTCCTCCGCGTCTGCTCTCGTGGCCTCGGAAGGCCAGGTGTCTCGGTGTGGGGCTCCCGGCCGCGCTGGGGCCCGTCGCAGGCCTCGCCGGGCGGCTCGGGGAAGCGGGGCAGGCCCCAGTTTGCTGGGAGGGCCGCAGGGAGCCCGGGGGACTCCAGACGCCTCTGCGAAATGCCCACTGTCTGGCACACACCTCCGCGCTCAGTCTCGGCTGGGCCATTTATAAAAGCAGACGGGGCCCCTCCGCGGCCCATCTGCCCCAGGCTAGCTCCCGGGGAGCACGCTTGCCTGGAGTGACCTTCACGTTCTGATAGATGCGTCTGCATGTTGCGTCAAGTCCCGCGGAGTGCGAAACAACCTTGGTCCTCAGGACTGTTTTGTTTTATTTATTTTTATTTTTAAAAATTATTTTTATTAACATATAATGTATTGTTTACCCCAGGGTTACAGGTCTGTGAATCTTCAGGCTTACACATTTCACAGCAGTCACCATGTGGTTTTTTTGTTTGTTTTACATAGCTTACAATTCACTCACTTAAAGTGCACCATCGAATGTCTTTTAGTATAGTCAGAGTTGTGCATCCATACTCAGAATCAATTTTAGAACACATTCATTGTCCCTAAAAGAAATCTCTCCTTTAGCTGTCACTCTCAAACTCCCATTCCCCCCCCCCCGCCCTGGGCAATCCCTATTCTACTTGCTGTCTCTATGAATTTGCCCATTCTGCACATTTCCTGTAAATGGAATCATACAATATTTGGTCTTTTATGACTGGCTTCTTTCACTTACAGTAATGTTTTCAAGGTTTACCCATTTTGTATCCTGTATCAATACTTCATTTCTTTTTGTTACAAAATAATACTCCACTATGAATGTGCCATGTTTTATTTATCCATTCATCAGTTGATGGACCTTAGGACTAATCTTAACTCTTCACCTCCTACCAAGCCCCTTCTGGATCTGACTCAGACTTCCTGGCCATCATCTTGTTAGCTCTTGCTCTCCCTTGGCACCCCTCCCCCGACTCTGGAGGGCCTGGCATTCCCTTCCTCCCTTAAGCCTTCATGCAAGCTGCCTTCCGCCTTCACCATCCCTTCACCAAATCGTACTCTTCTTCAGACCTCAGATTGAATGCCCTTTTCTCAAGAAACCTCTGACCCTTGACTGGGTGAGGGACCCCATGAGCCATTCTTTCAGGGACCTGAATTCCCCTTTGTAGCAATTATAACTGAATAGTTAGTTTTAATTTTGTGTTAATGTGTAAGGTATATAGGGTCAGGGCCTTCTGTTTGTTTCTGTAATCCCAGTATGTAGACCTTCTTGATGCTCAGTGACTATTTCAATACATGTGCTCATATGCCTACCATGTATCAGGCACCATACTGTATTAGGGAGACAGCCATGAACAAAATAAATTAACTTCCTGCTGTATGGAGTTTACATTCCAGCGGGGGGAATACAGAGATGTCAGGTGGTGAAAAGTGCCAGGAAGAAAGATAGAAGGGACTGCGGAGTGATAGGAAAGTCCTCTTAAGTGAGACCTGGATTCCTTTAGGGCAGAGCAATGTGGGTGCCTGGAAGAGCTGTTGGGTAAGGGAGAAAGGGAGAGAGTGAGAGAAGGGTAAATCGGGAGCTTTCAGCTCAAGTGTCCTTTGAGATGAGCCCTGCGTATGTGTAGAAAGAGCTTGTTAGGAGGGTAGAGACCTAGGTACAAAACCTAGCTGCGCTCTCACCCAGTTCTGTGTGACCCGGGGCCTCAGTTTTTCATCCTCCGCAAAATGGGAGTATTAGGGTTGTAGAGTAAGTAGCCCCTGTGAAGTACTCAGCCACGTGGCAGACACCTGGTGGATGTGTAATGGTTTCCTTCTTTTGCCCTCAAACCGCAGTGGTGTGTTGTGGCCTGTGTGGGGGAGGCCATTGCCTAACATCACAATGACTTGCTTCATGTTGCTGGTTGCTCTGCTCTGAGATCAGCATGTTTGCCTTTTGTCTGATTTTTCCAGTTTGCATTGATGGGGCTAGCTCACCAGGTTCACTTGAAGCTGGCAAACTAGCTCAGGGCGGTTGAGCGGACACAAGGGCTGTTCAGAGTGGCTCCTTAGGCTCTGAGAGAGACAACAGGTGTGAGAGGAAGAGCTGAGGATCCAGGGCCCGGGTCTGAGACCTGGCTCTGCCACCTGTTGGCTTTGTGATTCCAGGACAGCCATTGTCCTCCTGGCTTTAGTGGCTTCTTTGGTAAATGGAAGTCAACGCACATTTATAGAAAGGATTACAGTGTGAGATCTTATAGAGGAGTATGGGCAGCGTGGGGTGTGAGCCTTGAGGAAGGGACGTGGGAGCTACATCTTGAAGGATCAAGAGGAATTCTTGAAGCAGATGAAGAATCCAGCGTAAGGAAAAGAGAAGCGCTGAAGAGCACAGCGTGTTTCAGAGATGCAATTAATAATAGTTACCAAGTGCCTCATATGTGCTGAGCATCGTTCTTAGTGACTTAGGAGCATTCATGAGTCCTCACAACGAGTCTGTGCGGGAGATACGATTAGTTGCCCGATGGACAGATGTGCAGCTGACCCTGCGGTGGAAATTGAGAAGCTTGCCCAGGTCCCACCGCTGGCCAGTGATGGAGCCAGGATTTGAACATAGACTGCCTCCAATGTCCAGAAACTTAGCCTCTAAGTTCAGTATGTGGCTAGAATGTAGGGAGTGTAGACAGCAGGAGATGAGTTTGACGAGACAAGTTGGAAGCAGATTTGAGAAGGGTAAACGCCCCACAGAGGTTCTGGAGAAGGCGAGTGACACGGTGTGCTTTTGAGGAGGTATCCTCCGGTCGGACTGGAGAGAGTGATAGTCGGATGGTCTGAGCAGGGTATTGTTCCAAAGCTAGGAGCCCAGATACTGTCCAGGTGAGTGAAGCTGGGGTGGTCACTGAGGATGGGGAGGGTGGGTCTTGAGAGCCTTGACCACGAAGGAAACGGACTGGAGGAGCACAAATTGCGGCCCTGTTTTCTAGCTTGGAACGTGCACGTGCAAGTTAGAGCCCCGGAGGTGGGGGAGCAGGACCACTCTGCTTCTATATTGCGACTTTCCCCATCCAGAGAAATAATTGCATATTTAAACAATGGCCTGCACAGGCTTAATTTAGCCTTGTATCAGTATTTAATAGGGCATAATTTCTGGTCATGTTCTGTAGTTCCATTCTTTCCTTTCTTTCTTTTTTTAAATATATGACTTTTCCCCACTTATTTTTAGGTGCCTTATGTCAGGGCACAGGGTAGGGAAATAGCCAGGGGGGTTAAATGGGGCCGTAGGCCTATTTCTCAGCATCTGTACCAGTGATATCACTTGGCTCCCAGGAAATTCCCTTTGTGGCTTTATTCTCACTCTTTTCCTTTATCCTGTTTTAGTGTCCTTTGGGTTTCCTAAGAACTTTTTTAGTATTTCCTTAGCTGCCCCCTTTTCTTTGTCTGTGTAATTGACATCAGCCTTGTGACTTTTTTTTTTTTTTTCATCTTTATGCAGCGGGAAGCTATAGATGATGGCCTTGGGTTTCAGAAAAGTATGGAGCAAAGTTTTATGGAGAAGGTTGAAAAATAAGTATGGGATAATAGCACAGTCAAGTGCTTTCATGCATGCAGGCCTGGTCCTGAATGGGCTCCAGGAGAGTTCTCTGTGGGGTCCTTAGCCTGGATCCAGGCGGCACTCAGTGGATGGCTCAGATACAGACGTAGCAGGTGGTGTTAGAAGCAGGCAGGGGCAAGGGGCAACAGTCCTCAGTTTGATTCCTGGCGTTACCATCTAATAGTTGTGTGGTCTCTGGCAAGTTTCTTACCCTCTCAGAGCCCCAGTTTCATCATCTATAAAATGGGACTAATGATTCATACCCCAGAAGATTGTTGTGAGGGTGCATGGGGTAACACATGAAGCGCTCAACACCGTCCTGGCGCTTCCTGGCACTTACTGATCACTCCCTGAACAGTAGGTCGTACGACATGGCATCAGCCGTGTAGAAAGCTCACGGTGGGACAGCTAGGTAACATGCCAGGCCATCCGTCTCTGGTCCTAGGGCCAAGCCCAGAGCCATACACGTGCTAGGTTCTCTGAATGACATTGTGTGGGTGACTGACACAGCTCTCTGGGGCTCCTGTCTCTCTCTCTGGACCCCATTCATGCCTGGGATGGGATTGTTTTGTGCTTTTGTTGTGCTGAATTGAGTGGAGCTGGATAACAGACAGGGTCAGGTACTCCAGAGATTGTAGCAGATGGTGACTTTGGACAGAACTAGTAAAATACAAGGTGGGAAACAGATTTAAGAAGTGTTCATGGAAAAAAATGTTCCTCTGAGCTGAATGCCAGAGTCACGTGAGGGCCTGAGCCGAGAATGCCGTCTGAACGGCCTTTCTTGAACTGCTAGGTAAAGCAGGGGACATTGCCCACTGAGCTCCAGAACCCACGAAGCTGGTCAGGATCTAGAACTGTGGCTTTCCCCCTGGACAGTACGTTTAAGAGGGAGACCGATATTGAGGGTGCATGTGTCCTGAAGAGTGTGAGTGGGACAGGGAGGCACTAGGAGAGGATGGCACCTTCAGGGTGGGGATCTTGGAAGAGAATGACTTCGGGGCTGGGGTCACTAACTGAACAATGACAGAATGGCCTCGGAGGTTGTTGGGCTGGGGGGAGCGGGTAGAGACTTGAGCCCCAGAGGGCAGAGCTCAGATCCACGAATGAAGTGGAGCGCTCAGACTTGGGAGGTCATGAGCTCCCCGCCACGAGGGAGCATATTAAGGGAGAAAAGCTGGAAAGCTCCCTGGCAGGGATGGGGAGAAGAGATTTCTTTTACCCTGGATAGGAAAAGGCTGCCTTCGGTGCTCTGGTTTTGAGACTCCCTACTTTGGATGACTTTTCTGCTCATTCAGTTAACACCTCTGACCGAGAGCGTCTACCATGAGTCAGGCCATGCCACCTTCAGTATTTTTAGAACTTTCTAATTCATCGGAGGCGACAGCATGAATAACCAGAGTTCAGTTCTGATTTGGGGAAAAAGCTAAATAAATTTCATGTGCTCTTTAGTTTGATTTCAAAGAAAAAAAGATAATTTTTTTTCTCTCTGATGTTGGTGGAGGTCACTAAATCAGTGAAATCCACCACCTCTCCCAGTGTCAGTTTGCGTGAGCAGCTCCCTTCCGCAGCCCAGTCTTGTCTCAGATAGAAGCACCTAAAGATATCATAACGTATTGTTTTCCCTTTTGCTACTTTTCCAGGCCCCGAAAAGGGCCCCCTACTGAGTGAGCTGCTGCCATGAGCCCGGCAGGCATGCATGCTGCCTTACTCAGTCCTCCCATCAGTCTTGCCATGATCGGGGGCCCATGTAGTTTCAGTGTTCACTCAGTCTTCCGGATTCGGGAGAGTTGACTGGAAGGTGTTGGAGAGAGGAAGGGTTCAATCTGTCACCCTTCTGTTGAGGGACCACTGCATGCCAGATGCGCCTAACAGAGGAGGCTGAGCTGGGTAGAGGGTGGAGGGAATGGGGAATTTGGTTTCAAATGGGATAGAGATTGGCAGTTGCCTGGGAAAGCCTTGACCCCCGCCCCCCCCCACACACACATATACTGATGAGCTTAGAGCTTGTTCTGTGTGTGCCATTAAAGGATATCAAGCAAGGGGCTCAAAGATGAGATTTTTGTCTTCCGTTGCTCATTCTGGCTGCACATAGAGAGGGATTGAAGAAGAGACATGTCAGAAGGGGTGTTGGATTAATCCAGGAGAGAGGCTCTGAGAGCCTAACAGAGACAAGGAAAAGGAGGGACTCCTTTCCTTCAAGAACTCAGGGAGGTTAGAGCACTGAAGTCGAGTCAGAGTCCACATCCCAGCGCTGCCACTCCCTGGTTGTGTATTCATGATCAGCCTCAGTTTTCACATCTGCAAAATGTGAAAATGATAATGCTCTTTTGTCCGAGGGTGGTTGTAAAAATGTCTAGCACCTCTCTTAGCCCATCAGTCAGCTCTCAGGCAAGGATAAATCTCATGGAAGAGGGGATTTGAAAATATTCTTGCCCGATGGCCTCCCCAGACTGACTGAGGTAGGAGGCGTCAGTTGCCTGCAGGGAATTCCTGCAGGTGACCTGGAGGGAAGCTGAGAGGGCCGGAAAGGGTTGGCATGGATGGGCAGGAAAGGGAGGATGTTGCTGCCAGAGGTGATGGGCAGGAGAACTCAGGGCTTGGAAGATTCTGAGGTTCATCAGCTAGGAAGCATTGATCGAGGAGTGTGCTTGGTACCAGCTTGTACTGTGCTGGCACTGAGAGAATAGAGATGGGGGAATCGGACACAGTTCCTGTCCTCAGGGGAGTTCTGTCTGGTCAGAGAAGATTGAGAGGCAAACACTCAGAGCCCAGGTGATTCCCGCTGATCTAAGCAGGCACAACAGGCTGTGGGCAAACAGATCAGGGAGAGAGTCTAGTTCTGTGTGGGGAGGAAGAGGAGACAGGAAGACTTAACCAAAAAGAAATTTCCTGGAAGAGTGTTAAGGGCTCACAGAATCAAGGGAGAAGGCTGGAGAACCTGGCAGGAGTCTAGACATTTCTGGAAGGCCAGGAGGCAGGAGCTACAAGGACAGTTCAGAGCAGGAAGAGGCTCGTCATGCAGCCATTGCTAGAGCACATGAACTCATTTTCAGGTTCTTTGTAACCTTGCTCGAGAGCCCATTTCCAGAGATGGGGAGTACTCAGTTGGCCTCGCCTGGGTCTCATGTTCTCCTTGTTGGCCAGGAGAGATGGAGCCACAGACAATAGTTTCTGCAGGCCAGACTCAATGGGAAGAAGTCATTCCTTAAAAAGAAATTGGGGAGGGGGGTGCCGTTAGGAAGAGTAGCACCCATCTGGACTCTGGAGCCGGACTTCCCAGGTGGAAATCCTGGCTTTTGCGCTCAGAGCTCTGTGACCTTGGACAAATTTCTTGCCTCTGTTTCTTTATCTGTAAAAGGACAGCATAATGGAACCTCCTTGATGAATTATTGTGAAGACGGAGTTAATTCATGTGCATCATTTAGAATAGTGTCTCTCCCACACTACATACTCAGTAAGGCTGTGATCGTAATCATCCTAAGTGCTCAGGATTTGTTATTATTACTAAAGGAACCACAGGTGGTGTGTCAGTGTGCCTGGCAGGTGGAGGAGTACTGAGGGGTGACTCTGGGTGGGCAAGAAGGCTTTAGTGAGCCAGCCTCACGAGTTTAAGACTTTATTCCCTAGGTAAGGAGAAAGCCGTGGAACGGTTTTTCTAAAATAACTTTAAGTTACAAAAAAAATTTCAAAATACAGAGAAATTGAAATAATAGCACAAGGTCCACCCTTATTCCTGCCCTCTAAACACGATCTTAACATTTCACCACATCTTTCTCACCCATCTTTTCTCTTTTTGTGTTGCCTCTTGTGGAACCATGTGAAAGTAAGTTGCAGACGTGATGACACATCAACCCTAAACACTTCCTTCCACTCATGGCTCCCGAGAATGAGGACATTCTCCCACACGACGCACTGTTGTTCTACCTGAGAAAATTCATAGTTGATAATAATTCACAATATCCCGTCACATCCAGCTGTGGGAGGATTTGAAGTAAGGTGTTTAACAAGGCGTTGTGGCTGCCATGTGGAGGATGGCTGGAAGGGGGCCAAGGGCAGGCAGGTACCCTCCCAGTAATGCAGGTAACACATGATGAAGCCCGAACTAGAGTGATGTGGGGTCACGAGGCCTGTTTGAGGTACTCCAGAGGTCTCCCATTAAACATGGTAGCAGGGATGGTGGGTCAGTGAAAGCTTCCAGGAGGAGGTGCTGTACCTATCATCTGAGTGTTGTAGGATCAGGAGACCTGCAGGAAGCAGACTGTGGGCAAGAGTGGGAGGATTCATTTGACACATAAATATTAAGCATCTACTCTCATGGTTCCATTTATACGTCAACTTGACCAGGCCATGAGATGCCCAGGTGCGTCTGTGAGGGTGTTTTGGATGGGATTAACAACATTTATTTTTAAACAGGGGAGAGAGGGGCGGGGGGTGCTGAGGGAGAGGAATTCTTTTAAGCAGACCCTGCACTGAGCGTTGAGTCAAACCCAGGGCTTGTTCTCATGACCTGAGCTCATGATTTGAGCAGAAACCAAGAGTTGGATGCTGAACTGACTGTGCCACCCAAGTGCCCCTGGATGAGATTAACATTTTTTTTTAAAGATTTTATTTATTTATTTGACAGAGAGAGATCACAAGTAGGCAGAGAGACAGACAGAGAGAGGGGGGGAGAAGCTCTCCCCATTGAGCAGAGATCCCGATGCGGAACTCGATCCCAGGACCCCAGGATCATGACCTGAGCTGAAGGCAGAGGCTTAAACCACTGAGCCACCCAGGCACCCAAGATTAACATTTAAATCAGGAGACTGAGTAAAGCAGATTGCCCTCCTTAATGTGGGCGGGCCTCCTCCAAGCACTTGAAGTCCTGAATACAACAACAGACTGACACTCCCCTGAGTGAGAAAGGATTTTCTTGGCTGGTGGCCTTCAGCCTGGGACATTGGCTCTTCCTGGTTTGACATGGACTCAAACTGGGGCACCTGCTCTGTGAGATTTCAAACTTGCCAGCCTCAGTAATCACGTGAGCCAGTTCCTTATAAATAGTATACACATATGAATATAACATAGATATATTCTCTCTGTATATTCTATTGGTTCTGTGTCTCTGGAGAACTCTAATGCTTCTACTATATGCCAGGCATTTTGTCACAGTGCAGAGACTATAACAGGCAAACAGGACATAGACTCATGGAATGTGCCACTCAGAGCTCAGTTTGCCTGGACTCTTGGGGGGAGTGGTGGGAGAAGGGTTGAGGGGTGGGCAGGGGCCTTGGAGGAAGGAGTATGGACTTTGTTCCATAGGCCAGTGCTTTCCAAAGCTTAGTACCACTTTCATGATTTTTCTCATATCCACATCTCAGCTGCATTCTTCTTTGCTGGATATATTTAAAAATACCAGTTTTATGCCTATTCCTTTTTAAAACATTTAAGCCACACTACCTATGAAATTATGGGATTTTTTTTATTACACATGAAAATAAATATAAAATCCTTACAATAAAAAGATGTTGACCCATATACTGCTTAAAATAATTCCACAGTTTTCCTACATTTGGGGAGAGTTGTCATGAGTGACAGGGTTAGGGGTGGATATCAGATCTGGGGTTTTAGGCAGGAACATGCCATGCTGAGATTTAGGTTTTGGAAAGATTCAATGGCTATTGAGTGGTGAATAGATTGGAAGATAGGGAGACCTGCTCAGAATTCTGGCTGTTGTCCATGGGAGCTCTGATAAGAGCCTGAAGCAAGGATGTGCAGTGGGAATAGAGAGGTGGGGACAGATGTGAGGGGTCATTCAGAGGTAGAATTTGATAGGACTTAGAAACAGTGGCGTGAGGTTGAGGCAGGAAGAGAAGTATAGGTTGGCTTAGTGATGCTTTTGGTTTGGTTGCCTGAGAAGACAGAGGTACCTTCACAGAGGCAGGGAGCTCAGGAGAGGCTAAAGTCAAGTGCA
Organism: Enhydra lutris kenyoni; assembly: GCF_002288905.1. Lineage (NCBI taxonomy): Eukaryota > Metazoa > Chordata > Mammalia > Carnivora > Mustelidae > Enhydra > Enhydra lutris. Next base: position 5,356,591 of record NW_019154110.1, read on the forward strand.
AAGAGCAAGATACGCCAGGTAATGGTTAGGGGCTACAGAGTTTGACTACAGTTTTACCAATGATGCTGTGAAGTTCATTGCCCCTTAATAGCAAACCCACACTTTAAATTAAATTAAAGCATTTTTAGTTTAACTCTTCTGAGTGGACCCACACATGCATTCTCTGCTACTTATTACTGAGAATGACTAAGTATTATAATTGAGCTGAAAATAATCTCCCGCCCATACTTGCTGGGTTGGTTTCTAAGTATTGCTTGGGTTTTTATCTACTGAAACAAAGTTGTGCTCTTTCCAAATGTTAATTTTGAAGCCTGCAGATGGTAACCATCTGTTACACGACTAGCATTTTACAATATTTGATTAGCACTTTATATAGTTTGGGGAAGCCTGCCAGTGGAGTCGGCCCATCAGGTGGGGACTTCGGTGGTATGTCCTCTCTAGTGGTCCTTGAAGGTCTTTGCCCTCATTGTATGGGGTCCCCCTCTTTTTTTGGGGGGGGGATGTGCTTTAGTACAGCTAGTCAGACTGGCAGGTTGATATTCATGGCAGGAGAACCTTAGGGGCCTTGCCTTGTTTGTACTGTTCCTTAGAGCTGGAAGCATCAGACCTCATCGTGGAAGCAGAGTTTGAGAGGTCAAGATCTGTCCATCAGTTAGGACTCTCTGGGTTGCAAGTGACAGAGTAACAAACCCAAGCTGCTTTGGCAAAGGGCATTACTAATTGGGTCAAAGTCTAGGGGTGGGACTGCCTTCGGGTGGACGGTTCAGACGAATTCTTCAGACTTGGTTCCCTCACACCCTCAGCTCTGCCTGCTGCTGTGTGGCTTCAGCCTCAGGCTTCCAGAGGCGGCAAGATGGCGCCCTGGAGAGAGGCACAAATCCCTGCAGCAGCAAGTATCGAGGGAAAAAAATGGAGGCCTTCCCGGCCACCCCCGCAGAGGCAGTGGGATGCATTCTGATTGGGCCAGCTTCCGTCATGTGCCCACCTGTGACCCAATCCCTGTGACCACGTGGATGCAGAACTCTGATTGGTCAGACCTGGCGTGGAGCCCCTGACCTGTGGGCAGAGACCGGGGGAGAGGTGGATCTACAGTCACACGTCCCGGGCTGTTAGCAGAAGGGGGGAAGGTTGAGATAGGGGGCAGACCACCAACTGCCCGCCCCGGTGTCATGGCGGGAGTCCAGAGTACTGGGAGGCATTGGCAAACTTAGCTGTGGAGACAAGCAGTTATTATTGCCAGGACGATAATATGCTGGAAATGGAATGAAGGAGCCTCTGAAACCGGCTACTTAATGAATTTCCTTTCGTAGTTTTAAGAACCTCTGATTTAGTATTCTGGTTCTCTCTCTCTCTCTCTCTCTCTTTTTTTTTTTTAGGGGGGGGGGGGTGTTCTCTTTTTTTTTTTTTCTTTTTTGTCTTTCTTCTGTTTATGTCACTTTAAAACTAAGACCAGTCACTTAATCTTGGTCTTTTAGCTCCTTCGTTTGGAACACTGTGAGCTTCTCTCTGAGAGGGGCGATCTGTACAGAGCAGATAACAGATTCCATTCAGTCTAGCTCAACAAACAGGGCACGAAGCCCCGGTGCCTGGGCCAGGCTCCACAGGCCTGGCAGCAGATGAATCCTCAGCAGTGTGGGAAGCACTGTAACAGCTCCAAAACAGGGCACTGTAGCTCCTCAGGGCAGGACAGTCAGGAAGGGCTTCTTAGAGGAAGTGACACGGGTCTGGAGCTGGAAGGATGAACATGAGTTCCCCCCCATGGCAGAGAAGAGGAGGGGAGCTTGACGCTAAAGGTGCTGCTTGTGTCAAGAGACCAAGAGGCGAGGTACTTGCTGGTTTGGGGGGGTTGAGCCGAGGCCACTGGCTCCAGTGGGCATTCTGGCGTCAGCATGGAGGAGACTGGAGAGTGACAGGCTAAAGATGGGAACAGACACCAGGCAAGATGCTGTGGTAGAGGTCCAGGCAGGATCCTGTGGTGTATCTGGTTAAAAGGCAGGTTTGGTCCAGTAGATCTGGGGCAAGAGTGTTTCTAACCAGCTCTCAGGTGACATCGCTGCTACTGGTCCAAGACGATTCTTTGAGTGGTGAGGCTCAGACCTCTGGCGTTCTCCTCTTTGTTGGCTGTAGTCTGCTGGTTTCCCAGTCTACAGTGCAGGATCTTCCTGCTCATCTCCCCTACTCTGCCTGTCCATGACACCACCTCACCCACCCCCTACAAGTTGGCTTCCAGAAAGAATGAGGCTGTGTGATTTCGCCTCTGGTCCCAGCAGGCCTACTGTGGGCTGAGGCTTCTGCAGGACAGAATGCCCCGCCCAAGCTCAGGGTCTGGGTTCTGTGCGGTGTGGCACAAAGGGGACTGGGCCTCCATGTTGTATCAGACCTGCTCACAGAGCCGTGGAACAGGGGGCTCAGGGTCGGGGATTGGCTTGATGCCTTTGAAATAATGCTCTGTGTTTTCCAGGGACAGAGAGACTCGCAGATGGCCCCACTACCAGGGGCAGAGCTGGTCCAGAGGCCGCTGCAGCTCTACCGATATCTGCTGCGCTGTTGCCAGCAGCTGCCAACCAAGGGCATCCAGGAGCATTACAAACATGCTGTCAGGCAGGTGGGAGCAGGGGATACTGAGCTCGGGGTGGCAGTGGGGAGGTGTCACATAACAGGAGGACTCTTTCAGAGTTGGGGGCAGGGGACAGGGAGGGTCTTTTGGGTGGTAGTGGAAGGGAGGAGTGGCAGACTAGTAAGAGCCACCAAAAACCATATCCCAGCTCCTCTCTCTGATTTCTGCTCAGAAAACAGACGCTTATCCTCTAGCACATCAGCTCTGTGCCAGGGCTCAAATAAGGCAGCTAAATGGATAATTAAAGTAGAGTATAGGACATAGCATCATTTTGACAGGCGTTCCTGCCAGTAATGCACAGCCTGAATATACTCATGAGAAAACATCAGGTAAATCCAGACGGAGGGACCATCTCCACACCAGTGGCCTCGGCTCATCCAACGTGGCAGGGTCGGGAAGCACTGAGAAAGGCAGACATGCTCTGCTTTCAAGAAGACTGAAAAGATATGACCATGAAATATAATGAGTGGATTGGTTCTGGGACAGGAAAAAAAAAATGCTTAAAAAGGACATTATTGGAGACCTTCCTGAAATTAGAATATGGGCTGTAGATGAGATGGTAGTATTATATAAATGTGGCATTTTCTGAATTTGACTACTGTGGTTTTGTAATCTCCTTGTTAAAACACATGGAAGTGTTTGGGGTCAAGGGCATGATGTCTGCCACTTCGAAATGTTCCCAGAAAATTGAGTACAAACCTATATAAAGAGAGAATGGTAAAGCAAATGTGAGATGTTCATGACTGGTGATTCTGGTAGAGAAAAGCTTCTGTAGGTTAGAGGTTACTTCCAAATAAAAAATCATAAAAAATAAAAAAATAAAAATAAAAAATAAAGTAAAATAAAAATAAAATAAAAAATAAAAAACTTAGAAAGGGGAACCCTCCTACACTGTTGGTGGGAATGCAAGCTGGTGCAACCACTCTGGAAAACAGCATGGAGGTTCCTCAAAATGTTGAAAATAGAACTACCCTATGACCCAGCAATTGCACTGCTGGGTATTTACCCTAAAGATACAAACGTAGTGATCCGAAGGGGCACGTGCACCCGAATGTTTATAGCAGCAATGTCTACAATAGCCAAACTATGGAAAGAACCTAGATGTCCATCAACAGACGAATGGATAAAGAAGATGTGGTATATATACACAATGGAATACTATGCAGCCATCAAAAGAAATGAAATCTTGCCATTTGCGACGACGTGGATGGAACTAGAGGGTATCATGCTTAGCGAAATAAGTCAATCGAAGAAAGACAACTATCATATGATCTCCCTGATATGAGGGAGAGGAGATGCAACATGGGGGGTTAAGGGGGTAGGAGAAGAGTCAATGAAACAAGATGGGATTGGGAGGGAGACAAACCATAAGTGACTCTTAATCTCACAAAACAAACTGAGGGTTAATGGGGGGAGGGGGGTTGGGGGGGTGGGGTTATGGACATTGGGGAGGGTATGTGCTATGGTGAGTGCTGTGAAGTGTGTAAACCTGGCGATTCACAGACCTGTACCCCTGGGGATAAAAATATATGTTTATAAAAAATAAAATTAAAAAAAAATTAAAAAATTAAAAAAATAAAAAACTTAAATGAATACAAAAGTAAATGGGAAAGTTAAAAAAAAAAAAAAAAAGTCAAGGTAGCAACAGCCAGGTTGTGAAAATATGGAGGAGGAAGCAGCTAGTTGTCTGAGGACGTCAGGGAGGGCTTCACAGCATGAGCATTTGAGGTGCTCCTGAAGACAAATAGGTCGAGAGTGACCGGGCAGAAGAGGTACCAGGTACCCTTGTGAAGTGCTCTGATGCCACACCAGTGAACCTGAATCTCACATTCCTTCTCTGGTCAAAGGCAAACAGCAGCCCCATGCTGCTCTGCACTGGGCCTGGCTGGAGTTTCTAGTCACTCGTCCCCTGCCCCCACTCTGCTTGGCCTTCCAGCACTGTTCCTTCCTATCATGCCTTGCAGGGAGCAAATGGAACCGAGAGATGGAAGTTTCTTTGGGCCCCTGCTGCCTGATCACCTTTGGGCCCAGCCTGATTTGGGGTACCTTGGGGGCCAGTCTTCCATATTGCTGCTGCTCTGCAGGTAGGAGGACAGGCTGTGTAGTTAGAATGGACTGGGATTTGAATGCCGCCGCCATGCACAGTGGCTGGTTAGGGCATCCAGGCCTCTTTCCTCATCTGTAGGACAGATCCTTCTAACTGTCCCTGGAGGGCTAAGAGCCATGCCCAGTGGGAAGTGGCCATGGTGTGTCTGGCCTGTGCCTGGTGCTCTGAAGATGCTGGTCCTGCGAATTTTGTCTTGTCGTCTTTTTTTTTAATGCTTAAACTTCCAGAGTTTCCGGGTTCATTCAGATGAAGACAATCCTGAGAGAATCCAGCAGATTATTAAAAGAGCCATTGAAGATGCAGACTGGATCATGAACAAAGTAAGTGCTTGGCTCCCTGCTCTTCCTACCCTCTGGGGGGTTTGACAGCAGTAATCCCTGTGGCCACCAGGGGTCGCCCCTGCCCCACACGTGAGCCTGATCAGCCAGGCAGAGGCACCCTACGGCCCCAGCCAGCCACTCCCTTCCTCCAGAAGCCCAGAGGTGGTGGTAGATGCCTTTCTGGTTGCATCTGTTTTCTGTCAGGGGTGGGGAGTTCTGAGTCCCTAACACCAACAGTGCTGAATAAGCTAAGGCGGGGTAGCAGGAAGAAGGAAGAGAAAGGTCTTCTTGGAAGCAATAGTGCCTGAACTAGCAGCAGCCTTGTGATGGCTCAGATGGGAAGGCTGTTTTGGGGTGTAGTGAGCTCCCCATAGCCAGGGGTATTCATAGTGAGGTAGGGTTATTGAGGAAACATTCAAGCATCTATTTTGGTAGAGGAAGGGAGGGAGTCAGGAATACAAATTAACTTGCTGGTCCTTACCCACTGGTATTAGAACAACCCAGAGAGCTGGGTGGAGCGTGCCCCATGCCCCCATCCTTCTAAATCAGGATCTCCAGATGTGGGGGCCGGGGTTCATTTTTAAAACTCAATGATTGGACTTGATAACTTCTGAGGGTCTTCCTCTACCTGAGATTTTTCTTTTCTTTGAACCAAGATGTAGCTTAAAGAACAGGATGGGCACACCCCACATTCCTGTCTGACATTCCCATGTCTGTCTGTCTTTTTTTTTTTTTTTTTTAAAGATTTTATTTATTTATTTGAGAGAGAGACAGTGAGAGAGAGCTTGAGAGGGGAGAAGGTCAGAGGGAGAAGCAGACTCCCCACGGAGCTGGGACCCCAATGTGGGACTCAATCCCGGACTCGGGGATCATGACCTGAGCTGAAGGCAGTTGCTTAACCAACTGAGCCACCTAGGCGCCCTTCTTTGTCTTTCTTATGTATGCCCTCCTACCCTGTCAGGTTCCTTTTCCATTAAGGAAGAAAGGGTCCCTGTGTGCCAGCTAGAGATTTGACTGTCTGGTGGCTGCCTCATCACCTCCGAGAAGCCCCCAGGAGGCAGCTAGGGTTCCAAAGAATATGGTTCTCAGGATTTCCTAGGTCCTCCCTCCCCCATTGGCTTCCCTCACCCACTTCTAATGATCTCTCTGCCTTACAGTATAAAAAACAAAACTGAGACACTGGGGCCTAGAGAATGAAGCTGTCCTGAAGACATTGAAGTGCAGAGACCTTGCTTCTCCTGGAACTCAGCAGCAGCAGCTGCTTTGGAATATCCATTGGCCTCGTTGGCTGAAATCAGGGGTAGGAGAAACTGACGTCAGTTCAGCCAGCTCTTCTTGCCACGTGTGTGTTCCCAGCATCCTTTATGTTCGCTTTCCTGGCCGTTGCCATGGGAGGTTTGGGGAAGAATACATTTTGTCACTTTGTTCTGAAGGTGCCACATGTATTCTGGATGTTGTCCTTGGAGACCCAGAGTGGGCATCCCCTCCGGCTGTCCAGAGAGGACAGGGCATGGGTTTTTGAACCAGTCAGGTCTGGATTTGAATCTCAGTTCTGCAGCTTTTCAAGGGTCTTGTCTTTGAGCTCAGCGTCCTCCCGTGTGAAGATTAAGTATGAGGAAGTTGAAGAGCTTCATGCAGGGCAGGGTACATGGGGGTGCAAGTAAATGTCCCCTCCCTGAGGAGGCTATCCTCTACCGCTCCTTCCTCCCTGCCCACAGTGCTCCGCATGTCTCTCTGGCGCACTCCTCGTCGGGCCCAGGTAGTGTGCGGGCCCGTCCCATCTTGCTTGTTGTCCCTGAACCCTCATGGCTCCACCATGCCCAGCACTCCACCAAGCAGCCGTTCCTCCAGGCGCTGTCCTTCCATGAAGTCCTGGTCCATGCCTTCAGGGAGTCTTTAGTGTCCCTGAAGTGGTGAAACACGGGCCGCATGGAACAAGGAAGAAGGGCAGAGCAGCTCCAGAGGACGCCCAAGTGTGCAGGCTTCTGTGAACCTGTGATCTGGCATGCTGGCTCTTCCCTGCTTTGCCACCATCTTGGAAGGAAGGGTGGAGGCAGAGAGGCAAGGAGGGAGGTGGGGAGCAAGCATTCTTGTGGGGTATGGTGACCCTGATACCTGTGGAGAAACAGGCTGGGTCACATCCCAACTCCATACAGTTTGTTCTTGGGGCAACTTACCTGGCTTGCTTCAGCCTTGGTTTCCCCATCTCCAGTGCAGTGATGCCTCCGCCCACCTGCCAGGGCTGCAGTGAGGAGCACTGAGCTCTAACGCAGGCCAGGCCCTTCTTGCAGAAGCCAGCTCAGGGAGCCCGCTGCACTGCCGTGGCCGGGTACCACGGTTAGGGAGACCTCCTTTGCCGATGGGCAGGTGGAAGCACGGACGGGTTGAACTCCATTTCAAGGTCACCAGGCTACTAAGCAAGTTCTGTCTGAATCTACCAAACCCTACAGATTTGGGAGGGAAGAGGGGGTAGCAAAGGGAGGGAAAGCATCCAGGAAGGACTGGTGACTGGGCAGAGCAGGAGGAGCAGCTGAAAGTGGAGAAGCCACACTGGACTTGAGTATCCCCAAGGACTTTCAGCCAGAGGGATGAGCCAACACGTTCATGATCCCGCAATGAATTATAGGACTTAAAGTGACTCAGGGACATCTGTATGCACTTGACTGATCAGTAAATAATGAAGTAAATATATCGATTTCTGAAAGCTCTAGTATCTTGAATGCTGTGCTCATACATTCCCCAAACACATGTTGTTCCCTACTGTGTGCTGTCATACTAGGTGTTGAGGACTTGGAGACAGGCCTATAGAAAGCGGCCCAGGGGGAGATGGATCTTCAGAGGAGATGGCTCTCTTTTGTTGAGATTTTTATTGTTTTCTAATAATGGGGGAAACTGGTAGGTGGTGATTATTTCTTGGCCAAGAAATAATCTTTGTTGTGTGGGGGGGGGGGTGCGGGAGTCCTCTCCTTATCCCTGATGCTCAGGGGCTGATTTGGAGGGGGGAACACTTACCCTTACTACATGATGGGCAGGCCTGGGTGCCTCTCACAGACATCTTCCGAGAAGTTTGTCTTGAGGCAGAGAAAGGACCTATTCCAAAACACAGATTGTCAGGAATGAAGACCCAAACTTCTCCCAACTTCCTTAAATGAACCTGTCCCTCTGTCCATCTTGCTTCCCTGGGGGATGGGGATTAACATGAGCATCCAGGGCAAAAAAAACCCCCAAAAACCAGAAACAAAAAACCCCAGACTACCTTTGTTGAATGACAGGGAAAAACTCTTGGGAATTCATGTGCATTTCCTGTCCCCAGTGCTGACCTCACTCCCGCCCTGTCCATGACATCCTCTGGCACCCTTGCACCTTGCACATGGATTCCTCACTCTCACAGCACTCCAGCCTGCTCATTCTGTGTTATTTGCCCAAGCGTCTCCTCCTGTCCACAGTGCCCTTCTTCGCTTACCTTATTCACCTGGAAAACATCTTTTCTCTGTCAAGACTGAGCTTAGGCATTATTTCTACGAAGATGTTATTTGCTCCCCGGGGCATTACACCTTCCAATATTTTTTTCATGTTAACTGCTGAATGCAGACCAATCAGATGACACGGTTCCTTGAAAAATGAATGCAGTCTTAAGCCAAATTAAGAAAGACATGGGATCAAGAAGAAGGGAGGTGAAAATCCTTCTTGTATTCTGCTTTATTCAGATTATATCTGGAGTATTGATTTTCAGGTGTGGTCCATGGCCTCCTGGGAATCCCCCAAACCCTCTGATGGGATCCTCAAAGTCAAAACTACGTTCATAATAATACTAAAACACTGTCTTTGCCAGTCCGTGAACATTTGCAGTGATGGCACAGAAGCAACGATGAGTAAAACTGCTGGTGCCTAAGCATGAATCAGGATAGGGATTATCACCACCAGCTCACTCATGAACGTCCCTGATGAAACAGCAAAATGCTTAATTTTGTGAAGTCTCAACACTTGAGTGGAAAAATATTCTGTGCAATGAGCTGAAAAGCACACATACATACAGCACCTGTACTGCACACATAAGTAGGACAGTTGTCTGGAGGAAAAGCACACAATTATTTGAGATGTGAGCTAAATAAACTTCTTTATTCACAGAACCGCATTCTCTTGTGGAAAACTGGTTGGATCTGTCCTCTGTCATTTTAACCATCCTTCATAGGTTCATTTCCTCTGTAGTGTTGCCATTCATTTATGTATTCACTAATTCACTAATTGGACAGACACTGAGCACCTTGTATGTACCAAAAATTACATCTATGTCTCCATCTAGGTGAGATTGTGGATGGTTTAATTTGCTCCCCCTTCTGATCTGTTTGGTTTCTGGAAATGTGTGGAGAGATTTTGTTTTAGGCACCCGTGAAGACCCCTGGGAATCTAGAAGTCTTTTTCATAACCTTTTCAAGGAAAAAGTTTTTTGCCCCTAAAATTTTCCTGTTTATAGATATTAGCCCACTTTTACACACATATTTGTTGCTAACGAGTCTGGCTGGAAAATGGTGAATCACTTTGAAAAGATTTTTTTTTTCCTGACATTGCCACCTTCCCCTTACCATAAATCCTTAAAATTCTCCAATTGGAGAGAGAAGAGGACTTGTCCAAGTCCTCTTGGACAACTTGCTACATCAGCCTCAGCTTCCAGCCTCCAGGTGTGGAGGTAAAGGAACATTCTCAGCCCTTTCTTCATCTTGGCTGCGGTGTTGATTTCATGCTAGCTCTGGCTCAGGATGCTATGTCTTTCCCTTGCATACTTGGCTGTATCAGAAACCACAGCGGGAGGAAAGTGCAAACCTTAGACACTGCTGGTGGGAATGTAAAATGGTGCAGCTGCTTTGGAAAACAGTTCGGAAGTTTCTCAAAATGTTAAGTATAGAGTTAGCATATGACCTAGCAATTCGGTACATAAATCTGTGTATATATACCCAAGGGGAATGACATATGTTCACAGAAAAAACTTGTACACAAATGTTCGTGGCTTAATTTATAATAGCAAAAAAGAAAAAAAAAGCAGCCTAATGTCCATCAACTGATAAACAGATGGATAAAATGTAGCATAGTCATGCAGTAGAATATTATGTGGTAATAAAAAACATGAAGTACTCATACACCCTACGAAATGGATATACCTTGAAAACACTGTGCTAAGTATAAGAAGTCAGTCACAAAAGACAAGAATATATTGTACGATTCCATTTATATGAAATATCCATAACAGGAGAATCTATGGAGACAGGAAGTAGATTAGTCCAGGGCTGAAGAGGGACAGGTGTTCTCTGGAAGGGGAGTGACTGCTCACTAGTACAGGGTTTCTTCTTGGAGTGATGAAAACAGTTTAAAATTAGGTCGGGGTGATGGCTAGGCAGTTCTGTGAATACATTAAAACCAACCGAATTGGGGACATCTGGGTGGCTCAGTTGGTTAAGTGTCTGACTCTTGATGTCAGCTCAGGTCTTGATCTTAGGGTCGTGAGTTCAAGGCCCTTGTTGGGCTCCATGCTGGGTGTGGAGCCTACTTAAAACAAAAACAAAAAAACAAAAAACAAAAGCAAACCACTGAATTGTACAGTTTATTTTTTTTTATTTTTTACTTTTAAAAATATTCTTTTTATATTTTTGACAGAGAGACACAGCGAGAGAGGGAACACAAACAGGGGGAAGGAGAGAGGAAGAAACAGGCTTCCCGCTGAGCAGGGACCCCAATGTGGGGCTCAATCCCGGGACCTTGGGATCACGACCTGAGCCAAAGGCAGACGCTTAATGACTGAGCCACCCAGGTAACCCAGAATTATACAGTTTAAATGTGTTAAATGTATGGTATATGAAATATATCTCAATAAAATTGCCAAGAAGACATCAAATGCCAGGAGAAAACCAAACAAATCAGTGTGTCTGGAGGGTACCACTTAAATACCACCAATTTCTAGAAAATTCTCACCTTCTTGATTATCTCAGTTGAAAGGAGCAATTGTCTTTTCCCTTCAGTGGTACCTGAAGTTGAATTTTTCTACCAGGCTTCTCTTGATGACTTCTTCACGCCCCACAGTGGGTAAAAAGCTCTCAGTGTTGAAAACTGGGAAGAGGGGTGCCTGGGTGGCTCAGTGGGTTAAGCCGCTGCCTTCGGCTCAGGTCATGATCCCAGGTCCTGGGTTCAAGCCCCACAGCGGGCTTTCTGCTCAGCAGGGAGCCTGCTTCCTCCTCTCTCTCTGCCTGCCTCTCTGCCTACTTGTGATTTCTCTCTGTCAAATAAATAAATAAAATCTTTAAAAAAAAAAAAAAAAAGAAAAGAAAACTGGGAAGAATGACCAAGCCCTGATGGATCAAGTGGGGCAAGCCCTCCAGTGCTCATCGTGGAAACTGCAGTTACTCAGTGAGCTGTTGCAGGCGGAGAGAGGGATTGGCTAGGTCCTTATTGACTGGAAGTTGGTTGATCCTTGGGTCCTGGTAGACAGAAACTGTCATTGGGAAAAGGCAGGTGAGCTGTTACTACCTTTACTTCCCTCGGTGGTCATTTCAGATTTGTTTGGGTTGGCAAGGACATTCTCAAAAGTCCTCAAATGACATCACCAATAGTGCCAGGCAATATGCTTGTGCACAGGGCAAAGTTCAACCTCTGGGTTGACCAGGCAGGGATGAGTAACTTGCCTGTTAGCATTGATCCGTAATGCCTTGAGCCTCATCTCCTCCTTTCAGCTTTAATTACTGTCTTCTTTTAGGATAGCAATAGTTGTAGATGCTGTTGGACAAGAAACCATTTATTCTGTTATCTGTTTCCTCTGTTCGTCATCTTTTTATTACTGAATTTGGTTTTGAATCGGTCATGGCATGTATAGTAAATAAATAATAGCATATTTAGCTTTAAGGTCATTGCTTTCGCTGACATCAATGTCATCATCATTTTTCAGTCCATTTTGATTCAATTCAATGCAATTTAGTAGGTTTTTGAGCTCCTGTTCATTGAAAACATTGTGTTGGGCACTGAGGATACAGCAATGTGTCTTTAAATATGGCCCCTATTCTCATGAGGCTTAGAGTCCAACTGAGAATGGAAAGACAGATTTGTGGGGGGATGGGGGTTGGAAGGTGAGGGGGATAGGTAACAAAGAACTCTTCAGTGGAGAATACAGCTGGGCCAAGGTCTAGAGAGCTTGGCATATTTGTAAGCTTAAAGGAAGTCCAGGTGTCTTGGATCACAAGGGGGAGAGTCATAGGAGATGACCTAGGAGAGCCTAACAAGAGCTATGCTATGGATTTGGGACTTTATCCCAAGGCATTGGGAAGGCTGGCTTAAGTGGTCAGAATGTGTTATACTAAGCAGGTAGTAGATGATCATTAGGATAATGGGGCTGAAGATGATAACAAACACTTACATTGTACTTAAAATGCCAGTCGTTGTTCTAAGCACCTTACAAACATTAATTAATTTACAAAAAGACCCATTCTAATCCACCCCTATTTTCCAGTACCAGGAGGCAAGACAAAGCCAATGTCAATGAGAGAAACCAGAGTCAGGTTCTGGGAAGACCAGAGAATGGAGGTAGTACTTCATGGAGCATTCTGGAGCCAAGTTCTCAGGGTCTGGCAGAGAAGGAGCTGAAGGAGGGCAGGTTGGAGATAATGCAAGGGGGCCAGGGGACAGACCGCTTTGGGATTTCTCAGCTCATCTGAAATGGCAGGAGGCACATCACACAGAGAACTCCATCGCCGAGCCCATCTGTCTCTCGCCTTTGGTGTGAACTGCAGCAGATGCTGGAGGTGACCCAGATACTCCTGTATCAGGTCTGTGGACGGTAGAATGCAAATGCAAGACCAAGACATGAGTAAGAAGGAGGGTTTCTATGTCATGATCAGAGTCTGAAGTTGAACTGGTACTGATGTCGATTGGCAGCTCGTCATTTGTCAGCTGACAACCTGGGTCATGTCCACCATGTACCCGTCTCAGTAGTTGAAAAGTATCCCGGCCCATAGTCTGAGAAGATCGCCGCTAGTGCCATTCTTGCTCTCTTCTAGCCATGTAAGCTGCTGCCAACCATTTGCCCTGCCCAATCCTCAGTTTTCTTACCCATGAAATGGGCTTTATGGACTTGTTATGAGGATAAAATGCAAACTTAAGTGCGAGAGCATCCTTCCTATGGTGACACAGCTCTATATGAGGGCTGTGCTCCAAATCAACATACAACTGGCTTGTCCCAGAACATCAGCTTCATAATTGAGTGTGATTTGGGAAATGTAGTTGGCAGATACCTGCTTGTGCTTTCAGGGTACTCTTGCCCCAGGAAAGGGGACCAGAGAATGCAAATGATGGTCTGAAGGTTGTATGTGGTGGCTCTCAGCAGAGTGGCCAGTCGCCAGGTGGGCGGTGCGGCAGGCTCTCAGCAGAGTGGACACCTGTGGCAGTTGCTGCTTCTGCTGCCCATAAGCCTTTCCCTTTCTCCCACCTGACGCAGGGACCAGTGATCCTCTAGCCAGATGATCATGTCTAAGCTCTAAACTATCTAGAATTCCAAGCAGGGTAGAGGCATATGGGTTGGAGTGGACAGAAAAAGCTTTAAGCAGATCCAGGAACTTGCGCTAGACCTTGAAAGGTAAACAGAATTAGGACAGTCAGAGAAAGGGAAAGGCATTTCAGGTGGAGGGATCAGCAAGAGCAAAGGCTCAGAGGCATAAAGAGATGCAGGGCTGTGATGGAACTCAGACCAGGTGGCAGAGTGTTTGCAGGAGATGGTGAGAGATAGTCGAGAAATCAAAGCAACCACAATCCTGAGTTTGGATTATATGTCTGGTATCTTGCCAACTTATTCCTAGCCTGTCTTTTCTTCATCACCCATTTTATGAACCAACATCCATCACTTGTCAGAAAGTTCTTGCTTATATCTATCCTAAGTCCATAAACTGGTAATATGAGGTTGTTTTTCTGGGTTTGGTCTTCAGAAGAGGTAAAAGAAACACTTCATGGAAAGTCCCACCATGGAAGGTATCCTCCTCTTGACCCCAAATGTCCCCATGGAAAGCTTTTGCCATTTGGAATGGCCCAAGTATCCCGAGCAGCAGGATTCCGCCTTAGGAGGGGCTCTGGCTGCACTAGGGCACCTGGTTATTTCCTCTTTGTCTTTTTTTTTTTTTTTAAGTAAAACAGTTGACAATTTTATTTTCACATTTCATAATGCAAATGAAAAAAATTTTTTTTATTGTCCCACTACTGCCCTGCAAAAACCATCCTCTCACTGATAGGAAGGGAGAGCAAGTCTTCCTTGTCATGCTCTTAGGAAACACGCAGAGTCATTGCACTGTGGTCTCCTGGGGAAGTAGAACAAATAATATAAAATGGATTTAAAGAGGCCCCCCTCTCTCCTTATCTGTCTGGTCAAGTCATTCCTGGCCAACTTGGCACCATCATGGGACAGTCTCATCATTGGGGGCCCAGATATCAATGGCATGTGGCCTCCCATAGGCAGTCTCATTCCAAGAGCTAGTCCCACTGGCATCATCCCAGCAGGAGGAGGGCCTCCCATAGCGGGTGCTGGCATCCTACCAGGGCAAGGAGGACCGGGGAGACTAGGGGGAGGTGGGATCATTGCCCCTGCAGGAGGAGGAGCAGAGAATGGTGGAGGAGAAGCCCTTCCTTGTGCTAATGCAGCAGTTGTTTTGTTGATCAGGCTCTGAGCCTACTCTTCCATTCGTTTCTGATAGTAGGCTTTCTCCTTCTCTTTGTGTTTCTACCACGGCAGCATGTCTTCCTCATAGACGGAAAGTCCAGGGTGAGGTATGGGTCACGGTAGTCACAATAAAAGGTAGCCATGTTGCTCAGCACACCATTGGCCTCCTCTTTGTCTTTTTGACTGTTAAAAGGACTTGAACTCCCCATTCAGCTCATATTGAGAAGGAAAGGGGGAAAAAAAGGAAGAATTTGTCATCTTTGTTTTTGGAATAGAAGTAATTTATGGATGCCAAATATTATTTTGAGATGCAATATTGAAAAGAAAAATGGCACAGTTATTTTTTTTTTAAGATTTATGTATTTATTTTGGAGACGGGGAGACTATGAGCTGGGGTAGGGGTGCAGTGCATGGGGAGAGGGAGAGAGAATCTCAAGCAGACTGCTTGCTGATCACAGAGCCCAAAACAGGGCCCCATCTCCCCACCCTGAGATCATGACCTGAGATCATGACCGAAATCAAGAGTCAGATGCTCAACCAACTGAGCCACCCAGGCAGCCCCAAAATGGCATAGTTTTTTTTTTTTAAAGATTTTATTTATTTATTTGACAGAGAGAGAGATTACAAGTAGGCAGAGAGGCAGGCAGAGAGAGGGGGGAAGCAGGCTCCCCAGGATCCTGAGATCATGACCTGAGCCGAAGACAGAGGCTCAACCCACTGAGCCACCCAGGCAGCCCCAAATGGCATAGGATTTTAAAGGTAGTTCATTTCTGATTTTAAAAGAGGGTACTTCTGATATATTACCATCACCTTGAAAGCAAGAGCATGGCATCAGAGGTCTGGGCTCATATCCCGACCTGGGCACTTGGCTAGTTGTGAGACCTTAGGCGAGGTACTGCACTTTTCTGAGCCCCAGCTTCCTCCTTTGTAGAATGGGGTAGGGCAGAGGACAGTAATCTGTCTCTGTAGGGTTGCTGGAGAAATAACTGCATTACAACACAGAGATGGGGAGTCCGAGATCCCTACTCCACCTTGTCCTCATTCTTTTCTCTTCTCCTCCCCTGATTCCTCCCCTCCCCAATCCATGTCTTAACTTGCCAGAGGGGACTCCAGGGCAGAGCTCACAGCTGCTTTCTTTCATTAGCACCAGAGAAACAGGGAACTCCTTCTGGAGGCGAACCCCTTGGTCTCCCTTTCATCTTCCTTATTAAGCCAGAGTGATGAAGTCGAATGGTCCGAGACATGAACCTGTGCTGTCAACCACTAGAATTTAATCAGGACTCACAGACCCGCTCTTTGGGTTGTGGCAAATGGGGAGCTCAAGACATTCTGGCCTTACCCCCTTTGTGCTGCTTTCCCTGATACCGCAAATACTTTTGGATGCTTATTGTTTTTGCAGAAAAGCACAGCATGAATATCAGCCTTTTTAATAAAAGTTCTTGTGGAGAGGAGATTGCATCTGTGGAGGCCAGTTGAACTTCAGAGACGAATGGTGCAGCTTTTCAGCAAAGAACCTAATTAAACAAGCTCGAGAAAGCCCCAGAGAGTGTGTCTCTGTGGGGCCGCAAGACACTGGTTTCAGGGGCAAAGAGGGGGGCCCTGATGCCAGTTGAATGAAATAAACATTTTCACCTCTCTGCCTGCTCCCAAGGCCCCAAGGATTCCTCTGTTGGTGGGTTCCTCTTGAGGATCATGCTGGGAATCAGGGAGTGGGACGGGAGCCAGGATTCCCTAACTCCTTTTCCTCTAATAGTACAGGGGAGTACTGATTGGAAGGCATTTATTTAACAAATTAATTTTTAAAAAAAGATGTTATTTTTTAAAAAATTTTAAAGATTTTGGGGCGCCTGGGTGGCTCAGTGGGTTAAGCCGCTGCCTTCAGCTCAGGTCATGATCCCAGGTCCTGGGTTCGAGCCCCGCATCGGGCTTTCTGCTCAGCAGGGAGCCTGCTTCCTCCTCTCTCTCTGCCTGCCTCTCTGCCTACTTGTGATTTCTCTCTGTCAAATAAATAAAATCTTTAAAAAAATTTTTTAAAGATTTTATTATATTATGGGCGCCTAGGTGGCTCAGTGGGTTGGGCCGCTGCCTTCGGCTCGGGTCGTGATCTCAGGGTCCTGGGATCGAGTCCCGCGTCGGGCTCTCTGCTCAGCGGGGAGCCTGCTTCCCTCTCTCTCTCTCTCTCTGCCTGCCTCTCTGTCAAATAAATAGATGAAATCTTTAAAAAAAAAAAAAAGATTTTATTATATTAAAGATTATATATATATCTTTATTAAAGATATATATATATAATGATTTATCCCTGCTGAGCAGAGAGCCTGATGTGAGGCTCGATCCCAGGACCCCGGGATCACGACCTGAGCTTTAACCCACTGAGCCACCCAAGTGCCCCAATGAATTAATTTCTAATTCATTTAATCAATAATTATCATGTACATTTTTAAAGTTGTAGAATAGGTAAGATATTTGTATGGTTCAAAATTAAAGAGGTACACTGTAAAAACCCCCTCCAATCCACTCCCTATCCAAGGCCTGGAGACAAGCAACAGTACCGGTTTCTTACACCTCCTTCCAGAGAAATACTGGACACAGAAAAGCTATACCCATTTTTTTTCCTGGGCCTTTTTTTTTTTTTTTATTCACATAAATGTTAGTCATTTATAAACTCAATCCTGAACCTTCATTTTTAAAAAAATTAATAATCTTGGAATTTTTTCAAAAATTGCATAAAAATCCTTGTTATTCTTTTTTATGGTTGGTTTTAGTCCACTGTGTGGAGACATCAGGACTTTTTGTGATCTCCTATTGAGAGACTCCTGGTTTGCTTCCAGTCTCCTGCTATTACAGGTAACACTGCAGTGACTAACCCTGGATAAATGCCATCACATACATGGGCAAGTCAATCTGTCAGATAAGTTCCTAGAAGGGAATTGCTGGGTGAAAATACCTTCGTAATTTTGAACCAGTATGGGGAAATTGCCCTGTGTAAAAGTTGGATCAGTTTACCTCCCATCAGCAAAGTGTAAGGGCATTTTCAATACGCAAGTGTGTTTGAGTGTTTATTCTGTTCGCTGTGCATCGGGTGGTTAAAAAGGTAGAACCAACCTCTAATGGCTTCCCTTTGCTCTTAAGAAGGAGCAACCTCCTACCAGCCACCTTGCATGACCCTGAGACTCATTGCCTTCCTCTCTCCTCACCTGACTCACTACCTTCAGGCACATCCACCTTTCTGTAGTTTCATCCATACCAAGCTTCTTCCTCTCCCATGATCTTTGTACATGGTTGCCAGATGCTTAGAAGGCCCATTCTCCCCTCTCCTCACCTAGTTAACCACTTTTAATCCTCAGCGCTCAGTTCAGTCACCCATTCACTTTTGGGCACCCTTCCCCGATGTCCAGGACCAATTCTCTACAACTGGGTTATAAGCTCCCCAGCACTATGTAGTTCTCCTTCCAGGCCCAGAAACTAGTATCCATTTTATTTTTGGGATTATTCAGTTAATGTCAGTCTTTCCTGCTGATCTGTGAGCTCCAGGAAGGCGGAGACCATGTCAGTTTTGCTCTTTATTGTATCTCCAGAGCTTAGCACTGTGCCTGCTACCTAAGAGACACTCAGTAAATATTTCTTAATTGGATTTATTCAATAAGATCAATGACTGTTAAGTATCAACTATGTGCAGGAACTGTCCTAGGTCCTGGGACTCTATTAGCGAATAAAACAGACAAAATTCCTGCTTTCGCAATGCTTAACATTCTGATGGTGGTTGGGGAAAGGAGTATACAGTCAAAAAATACATGAACTATAAATATATAATATGTCAGATTGTGATACATGCTATGAAAAGAAATAAAGCAGGGTAAAGAAGTAGTAGGATTGGGAGTCTTCCGGAAGTTCTTTTAAGTAAGGTAATATTTGAGCAGAGACCTGAATGAAATGAGGAAGTGAGCTATGTGGCTATTTGGAAGAACAGCATTTGGAAGAACAGGCTAAGGGAATGGCAAAGACGTTGAGGCAGGTCCATTAAGTGTGTTAGAGGAACAGGAAGAGGACCAGCATAGTTGGAATCAGGTAAGCAATAGGAAGTGGATGATGATGGTTGGATGAATGGGTGACTCATTGGCATGTAGTAGGAAAGATGAAATTTACAAGGGGAAAACTGTAGTATTAGATCAAAATAGACAATAGTCTTCAACAAATGATACCAGGGCAAATGAACATCTACATATAAATAGTCAGACCTCTATCTACATCTCTCATTATCTGCACCAATTAAAATGGATCAGAAACCAAAATGCAAAACGTAGAACTATAAAGCTTCTAGAAAAAATCGTAAGAGAACATCTTTGTGATTTTGAGTCAGGCAAAGATTTCTTAGATACAACACCAAAAGTATGATCTGTAGAAAGAAAAAAAATGTCAATTGGACTTCTTCAAAAGACACTGTTAGCAAAATGGGAAGACAAGTCATAAACTTGGGAAAAATCATTGCAGATTGCATAACTGATAAATGACTTGTATATAAAGAACTCTTAAAAACTCAACAGTAACAAAGCAAACAACACAATTTAAAAAGGGCAAAAGACTTGAACAGCTACTTCAGCAAAGATATGCGTGAGTGGCAAAAAATATGGATGGCAAGATAGGTGGATAAGTACATGAAAAGATGCTCAACTTCATTAGTAATTAATGAAAAGCAGATCAAAACCACAGTATTACAGGACTACCCGTCTTTTAGAATGCCTAAAATAAAAAGTATTGATAATACAGTGGTGTCTGGGTGGCCCAGTCAGCTAAGCAGCTGACTCCCGATCTCAGCTCAGGTCTTGATCTCGGGGTCATGAGTTTGGGCCTGTGTTGGTCTCTGCACTGGGTGTGGAGCCTACTTAAAAAATACAAAAAATAAAATGAAAATAAAAAGTATTGAGCATGCAACTGCCGATGAGGATGCAGAGGAACTGGAACCCTTATACCTTGCTGGTGGCAATGCAAAAATGCTACAGCCACTTTAGAAATCACTTCAGCAATTCCTTATAAAGTTAACACACCTCCAGCATGTGACCCAGAAGTCTCAGTCCTACAGAAATGGTCATGAGGATCACACAAAACCTTTATGTGAATGATTACAGCTGTGTTATTTGTAACTGCCCCCAAATAGAAACAACCTGAATAGTCCATAAGTGACCAGTAGACAGACGAACTGTGGTACATTCATACGATGAAATACCACTTCACAATGAAAACAAGTGGATTCCTGATACGTGCAACAACATGGGTGAAAGTCAGATGCCTTATGCTAAGTCAAAGAAGCCGGACTCAAGTATGCTTGCTGAATGATTCCATTTGACATTTTGGAAATGGTGAAACTATGAGGACAGAAAATTGATCAGTGCTTGTTAAATTTCTGAGCTCAAAATCTGAGCCACATGATCTCTCTGAGCTTCTGTTTCTTCATGTGTAAAATTGGGGTGATTATACCTACCTCTGAAGGTGTTGTGAGCGCTCAATGCCAAATTATATGAACTATTTAGAAAACTGCTGTCTTCAAGAAATGTTCATTTTCTCCTCCTTCCTTTCTCCTGCCTTTGGAATATTGCTTTATTGGATTTACTCACTAAGATCAATGACTATTAAGTATCAACTATGTGCAGGAACTGTCCTAGGTCCTGAGAATCTATTAGCGAATAAAACAGACAAAATTCCTGCTTTCTCAATGCTTAACATTCTGATGGTCGTTGGGAAAAGGAGTATACAGTCAATAAATTGCTTTTACAGATGGCCAATGCCTTCCATTAAGTGTCAATTTGATTAGTTTGCCTCATGGAGGGGCCTCTTAAGATTCTGGAGGCACCTTGCTTGCCCTCTAGGTATCAACAGCTGTTACTGGTGTATACTGACTGTGACTTGAGTGGTGATACCGGCTGAAATCCAGCCTGGGGTTCAGAGATGTTTGAAGACCAAACGGGATGACTTTCCAGAACCCTGTTTACACAAAGGATGGAACCTCCCTGAGAACTTGTTCTAAGTGAAGATGATACAGCCACAGGTGACGAATGGGTAGGAAGAAGCCCTTAAGGATGACTGAGGCAGGGAAATAGGGCAGGGACTCTGATGATCTCTCAAATTTGCACACCTGCCCAGTTTCCCTTGAACTGCTTAGGGACCCCCTCTCAAAGGGGAGTGTAAGGCAAAGAGGGGTTAATGCAAAGAGGCATTCTTTTCCTCTTTGCACCAGAAAACCCTGCCACTTTAGTACTTCCAGGGTTCCTGGGTCTTGGCTATGACAGGAGGTGGTGGTGGTGTCTGGTGGCCTTGGTGGTGCCCTGTGACAGCTCTGTGAAGAAGCCAGGGCTCAGCTGGAAAGGATTTAACCATGGGCACACAGGAAAAACCTCCAGGGAGCTTCTGGAAATATATGCACATACAGAACAAGGGGCAGGGAATTTTGAGTTGTTACTCTTACTGGAGCCCTATGTGTCCATAGCCTGGTAGGATGTTCTCCCTACTTCTCCCCACCATTACTTGTGATCACTGTCATGTAATGCTTACAGATGGTTGTGATCCTTCTAATGTGGCCAGGTACCTTTGAAGACAAGCCCAGAGAAGTCTTCATGAACAGAAATTTGGTTATCGGACACCTGTTTAGCATAGACAGAACCCTGCTACATTCTAACAGGCACCAGTCCTATCCCTGGGGAGTGCATCTTATTGGGGGTAATCACACACAAAACTGTTGTACCCGAGTTTTCACGTCCAAGAGACCACCAAGGAGCCAACACCAATGCAATCACAGGAGGGTTTATTTTACAAGCTTAAGCTTGGGCCCAAGTATTCCTGACACAGCGGAGTAGGGACTTGGATCCCAAACGGGATTACAGTCAGAGTTTTTAAAGGCAGAGTAGGGGTGGACTCAGCAGCAGGTGAGGACAAAAGGGATTAGGGATGATGTAAGTCTCTAAGGAATTTTGGAAGCAAGGTCTCCAGGAGCTTGAGGGGCTAGCTATTGTTGGGAGGAAGGTTATTTATTACCAGTAATAAAAATCTTCTTGTGAGACCCTTTAGATGTATATCAGTGGGTCATATGCTTGGGAATGATTTTGACACTATCTTGGAGGTTTAGAGATAAAGCTTCCTAAAGGAATTATTAAAGTAGACTTACAGGATCTTGGTTGGACCTGTTGGAGTAGGGGGTCGATCAGGCTAGGATTGTCCTTAGCAAAACCTCGAGGTGAGGGCAGTTGAGTCCCCAGGGGAGAGCCACTCTGTCTGTTTCAAGGGCTTGTCAGTAGGTAAGGAATTTTAATGATTTTCTTCTACCTCTGTTTCCCACATCATTCTCCCGTGAACAATTTTGACCCTTAAATCTTTAGGGTTGTTGAAGGTGGAAGGTCTCATCTTCTATAACTTCTTCCTGCTGAATAGGGGCGTAGAGTTGTCCCTACCTACTCGGGTCAACACTGGTCAGTTGGGGAATGTATAGGGGAGTTATGAAAGATGGAGGCAGCTGAGTCCAGGGGAGACTGCTCAGGTGATCTTCCCAAGTGGAAAGGATCATCTGTGGAAGTTATGACAGCAAAGGAGTTGAAGTCCGGTGAGGAGACATGGGAGAAAATAGCAAAAGATGATTAATGTTACAAAAAGAAAATGAAGCTCAAATAAGTTTTTTTGCTATTTAACAAAAAACCCTTTTCCAGTCCAGGGGTTTAAATCAATCATTAAAGGAGAGAGGGACTGTTTAAAGTGCTAACCTGAGTAGGTCAGAACCCAAGAAATATTTTGTGATAATCTGGAACATCAAGATGGCTGCACTTATGTCAGGGCTAGACTCAAGGTGGGTACAGCCTTGTTTTTCTTGGCCTCCACAAAAACAACTTTAGAATTATGGTGTAATAACATATGTTCTCATGCAGGGACTAGGGCAACAGGTTCTAGGCTTAGGAGTTCCTTGCTACCCCGTATTACTTGCAAATGTTTTTATTCCTGGCTACACACTAGAATCACCTAGAGGGAGGGGCTTCAGAACTCTGAGGCTTGGGTCCCACCCAAGACCACTTCAATGGAAATTTGTAGGTAGAGGCCTGCTACTGATATTTTTTAAAAAGGTGATTTTATTTTCTTCATATTTTTAGAAATATTTTCCAATTCATTAAGACAATATGTATTAAACAGGACACAAACAGGCAGATCAAAGAACATTCCACATTCCTAAGCTTTTATAAAAATTCAGAAATGAAGGGCACCTGGGTGAGTTAGGTCTTGATCTCAGGGTCATGAGATCGAGCCCTGCATCAGGCTCCCTGCTCAGTGCAGGCTCTGCTTGAGATTCTTCACACCCCGCCGCCCCACCCCTGCTCCTTCTCCTGCCCTCGCATGCTTTCTCTCTCTAAAATAAATAAAATCTTTAAAAAAAAAAATGGGATTCTTGCCCTTTTAAGTACTATTATTTTTTCCAATAACAAACTGCTTTAAGTATAAAGTACTATACAAGAAAGGAATTGAAAATAAATTTTATAGGGGCACCTGGGTAGCTCAGTCAGTTAGTTGTCTGCCTTCAGCTTGGATCATGATTCCAGGGTCCTGGGATCTATCCCCACGTCGAGCTCCCTGCTCAGCAGGGAGCCTGCCTCCCTGCTCGTGATATCTCTCTCTCTCAAATAAATAAATAACATCTTTAAGAAAAAAGAAAATCTTATAAATACACAGGTAGATATTTCTTTCTTCTTCTTCTTTTTTTTTTTTTTTTTTTTTTAGAGTGAGAGAGAACACAAGTGGGAGGGGCAGAGGGAGAAAGAGAGAGAAAATCTCAAGCCAACTCCAGGCCATGTACAGAGCCCAATGCAGGGATCATGCTTAGGACCTTGAGAATATGACCTGAGCTGAAACCAAGGGTTGGAGGCTCAGCCCACAGTGCCACCCAGGTACCTCTCACACAGGTAAATATTTTTAAGATTAGAATTTATATTATGTTAGAACAGTGTGCTTGGGGCACGTGGGTGGCTCAGTTGGTTAAGTGTCTGCCTGCCTTTGGCTCAGGTCATGAACTCAGGGTCATGGAATCAAGCCCATGTTGGGCTCCTTGCCCAGCAGGGAGTCTGCTCCTCCCTCTCCCTCTGTTCCAACCCCCTGCTTGTGCTCTCTCTCCCTCTGTCTCTAATAAATAAATAAGTAAATAATCAATCTTAAAAAAAAAAAACCAACCAGTGTGCTCAATATCCTCCTGTCTAAGGTTGGAAGAATCCTAGGATAACTTCAGATTGGGAAAAAAAAAAAACAAATTTGGTGGTGAAAATGTTATTTTATCCTGGCACCACAGGCAAAAAAATAAAACCATTATCTTCTTCCTAGAAAAGTCCCGTTCTTCATGTAATTATGGCCAACCACCTCATTTCAAAATATTTAATTCATTTTATCTAAGCTTCTCTAGGCCAACAAGACAATACAGTGAAAATTGTTTTCAGCAATAAATAGCAACATTAGAATAAATAAAACCTCCTGAATATTTTAAATGATGTAAATTTTAAAAATTTAATATTCATATAACTTTTAAATATACTATAAACATTATAAAATTATTTATTTTCTCTTTTCTTTTTTTTTTTAAGATTTATTTTTTTGAGAGAAAGAGTGAGCGAGAGAGAGAGCATGAGTGGCAGTGGGAGAGCTGCAGAGGGGAGAGGGAGAAGCAGACTCCCCACCGAGCAGGGAGCCCGACGTGGGGCTCAATAACAGAACCCTGGGATCATGACCTGAGCCCAAGGCAGACATTTAACCAACTGAGCCACCCAGGCACCCTTTAAGGGTTTAATTTTATTTGACTTCTTCCTGCATGATAGTCTGTCTTCTACTTTAATGGTCTTATAATTTTTCCAGGTACTCTGAGGTACAACCAGAGTTCAGTGCATTGGTCTAGAATCAGTAACTTTGTCTCATTCAGCCTCATTTTTCTTATCTGTAGAATGGGGAATCATATGACCGACCTTGGAGCATTGCGATGGAATTACAGATACGTGGCGTCGCGCCTGGCTGATGTTAGGTGCACAACACTTAACAAGTGTTGTCATTACTTGATAGACTCTTACCCCTCTTCCATACCATCTCAACTTCAGAATGAGTTAGGTGGTGTGTTCCTCTCCTCCTCTGTGTTGGCCATATTCACCAGAATGTACTCTGCCCATGTGTTTGAGTTGTCATTTTGGTATGCCTCCCGTTGGCCCCTGTTCTGTTGCAAGGTGTGGTATTAGATGAGATCACGTGCAGGACACATGGCAGTGAGTCAACAAGCAAATATTTACTGTGCATCTGCTCAGTGACAGGGGACAGGTGACAGGTGACGGTAACAGGTGACAGGGTACAGCCATGAAGCCGAGTGGCCCTGCCCTAAAGGAACTTACGTAATGATTCTTATCGCTCCTTTCTGGACATCACAGGGATTAGGTCTCTAACACTTTTGGGACGTCACTGCTGCTGCCTCTCTGCTACTATCTTGCTTTGCTTCTGAGCTATTTGGGTTGGTTGGTTGGTGTTCAGGATGTGTTCTAGGAGCCAGTGCATTGGCTGGGAACTTGCAATCTGGGAACCTGCTTCTGAACTCCCAGCAGCTACCTGTCTGTGTTCACACAAATGGACTTGTTGGTAGCAGCAATGGGACATTCAGTATATGGTTAGTGGGTCTGGATAAGGTTCGCTGCTGTGACTCTTCAGACAGCAGCAGAAGCCAGAGTGAAGAGCTTCCTTTTCCTTCCACCATCTTTGCATCCCAGGACCAGAACTTCCCTGCCTGGTACAGTGCCTGTGACCTTTAATAATTAGTAGTGGACTCGTGAAGGTCATCAATGATCTCGTATTGCTAAATCCAATGCTTAGTCCTCAGTCCCTATCTTAGCTGACCCATGGCAGCAGTTGGTCAAACCCCTCCCTCCGTCTACCCCTCACACTGTATTTGCCTGGATGGCACTTCCTCCTCACCACTACGGAGGTTCTCGAATCCAACTTCCTCAACTCCCCACTCCTGACCTGCCTACTATGTTCTCCTTCTCAGCTACAAGCATCTTCACCCTCTGGTTGCTCAGGCCCAAACCCTTGGGGAGGCTCCTTACTTCTCTTTCTCTTGTACCCCATATCTAATCAGTTCATGAGCATTTCTTCTTAGCTCTACATGCAAAATATATCTAGAATCTGACCACTTCTTATCACCTCTGCGGCTGCCCCTTGGTCTGAGCCACCAGCATTTGTCACCTGCGTGATTTTAGTAGCTTCCTAACTCCTCTCCTCACTTTGGTCTTTATGCCCCTCCCTAATAATTTATTCTTGACTTCAGTGGCCAGGTTGATTCTTTTAAAATATAAGTCATATCATCAGCTTAAGGCCTTCCAGTGACTCCTTGTGTTTTTCAGAGAAAAGCCAGTGTTCTTAAAATGGCCCATGAGTCTTATGTGATCTGACCCCCATGACCTCTCATACCATCTCCTGGAGAGCACTCTCCCTGTCCTCTGCTCCAACCATACTGGTCTCCTTGCTCTTTCTGATGTAGCCAGGCCCATCCCACACAGGCCCTTTGCACTTGCTGTCCCTTCTGCTGGCATGGTCCCTCCTCCTGCTAGCATGATTTGCTTCCTCGTCGCCCTGTTTTCTTGTTCATTTTTCATCTGCTCCATGAAAACCTGCCTGATCCCCCGATTTAAAACTACAGCCCTTCATACTCCCAACCCTTTGCCCTGTTTGTGTTCCTTTGTGGACTTACCCCCTCCTAACACTGTGTGCTCCCTGATTTGTTTCCTTTTGGTCCGAGTCCTGCACACCAGTACAAGCAAGAAGGCAGGGATTTTTCTGTTTCTTGCCTGCCATTGTGTCCCAGGCACGGATTACAGTATTTGGCATAGCACTTACTAACTCCTTGCCAAACGTATGACTAGCTGATGTTTATGAGTTCCTACTATGTGCTGGGCACTGTGCTGGCTGCCTTGGTGGATTCTATGATTTCATCCTTTAGCAACACTGTAAGGTGGGTGCTGTATTATTTTATGGATGAGGAAAGGAGAAGTTAGGCTAAGTAACATGCCCAAGGTCACATGGTTAAAAAGTGGTAGACAGAGGGTTTGAACCCACCTCCCCTACCTCCAGAGCTCATGCCCCTCAGCACTTTGCTCGAGTGCATGTAAGCCTCAATCTGCAGTCTCTGCCTCCAAGAGGCCTTCCTGACCCCCAGTTGCAGGCTGGCTAGGAGGACAGCCCCACTTGGTGCTCACACTACACCAGGACCCACCTTGGTCAGAGCACTTTCCTGCTAAGATAGGAGTCTGTTTGTATGTCTGCCTGTCCCTTTAGACTCTGGGCTCTGCCAGGACAGCACCTTATTCATGTTTGTTTTCCCAGCCTGGCACATAGAAGGTACACAGTGAACATTAGTATAGGAGGTTGGAGCTGCTAGTGTCTTCTGGGCATTGTGGGTTCAGCCCTGATTGTCTTCTGTGGGGATAAAGAGCAGTGCTACGTCTTACCTGTCTGCCTTCATCCAAACACAGAGTCGATACTCGATACTCGGTAACTTCTGTGGACTACAAGGACGTAATTACTTCCTTAAGGACTTGAACCCTTCGGCATTTGGAAAGGAAGCATTTTCACAAAGCTTGCTTGGCCAAAGTCTCATGGAAGAGATTGCGATGACATCTTGCCCTTTTTGGCTTAATTGAATAGAAGCCCACTCTATTTTGGTCGACATACTTTTGAACCCTTGCTAAAATTATAATGAAAGAAAATGCTTTTTCCTACAGGGACTGAGGATGCTGTAACACCCGCAGGCTCAGTATATCCATGCTGTTTGCCATTTGAGAATGGGTTGAGTCGAGGACATTCCCTGGATATTGGTACTTTTGTTACCTCTCAGACATAAATGTAACTTGTTGCAATGTGGCTTTTAGGTTAAAAACAGAGCATCTACATTTATGAATGGGGTGAATAAGATTCCAATTAACTGAGGGTTTTAACTGATTGAATTGCACTTCTTTGGTTTTGTAAATAATGGGGCCCTAAGACAACGCTGTGAACATGTTCCGCGTTTACTCATTCCATGAACCAGAAACAGTCCCACCTCACTGTAGCCAAACCTGAGCCCAGTCCAAATACTTCAGCTGTTCTGCTACTTTGTTAATTGGCAATTGTTTTTAAGAAGTGGACCTCTTTTAATTCCCAGGGCTTGGACTCCTTTTGTTCTATTGAGATTTTCGCAGAGCTGCTGCTTGTAGCAAGGTTTGGCTGAAAGATAAGAACATGGATGTGTGTAGCTCTGAGAAGGGCTTTGCCAAGAGCAGAAAAGATTGTTTTGAGCCTCTGCACCTGCTTGCCGCCCTGGGCTGTGATGCAAAACACAATCCTTTTACCAAACAAAAGAGTATAGGAAGTGACTGTCCCTCAGCCTCACCAATCAATTCAAATCAGCTCCAAGAAAACAGATTCAAATCAGTAATGCAAACCCCACCCAGAGCTAATTCTTTCTGAACAAAAACAGTCACCAAACTTCACTGAACATTAGGTGTTCAATTCTATTTTTAAGTGACTTGGGTCCTTACCCCCAAAGTCAGATTTAATTAACTAATTTTATCCAGCCTCTTTATAAAAAAGGACACGCGGGGGCTTTTATAATTTTAAATACAGTGAAAATGAGGAGTTTCAAGAGAGATTAGAAGCTGATTATAGCAAAGTAGGAAATATTCTATCAGGAATGTGGATAAAATAGTTTGAGCGTGAACTTTAACTCTGAGTTTCCTAGCACCCAAGGCAAAAATAAAAATGGTAGGTATGCCATGTGAGTTTTATCATCATCATCATCATCATCATCATCATATCATCATCTTCATAATTTATCATCATCATCATAATAAGGAGAAGGAAAGCAGTAGCAGCTACAAATGATTTTGTTTGGAGGAGCAAACATTCACCTGGCATTATGTGGTTGGAAAATTAGGTTTTGTAGAGCCTCATGCAAGGGACTCGGGATCACTTGCTCAAAGGCCTCTTCAACTGTGATTTTGCTGGAGTGAAAATGGCCTAGATCTTGCCACTAAATCATGAAAGCACAGATCAATGATGACTTTTCTGAGGAGAGCAGTTAACTCATGTTTAAGCTCCCGCATCAAAGCCTGATCCCATGTCACATTTATTTTTAATTTTGGTTCAGGGATGCAAGGTGGTTGCTCATAATGAGTTGACTTCCAGGAAGAAGGACTTTAGAGACAGCGGATACAAGGAGTACAAACAAGCCAGCTTCAGCAAACCACCAGAAAACTCCCACGCCTTTCTCCCCCCACTGGTTGCGCAATACTGTATTTGCCCCCTTGTGATCTATCAAAAGAGAAAGTGAAATAACCAGGAGAGTCTTGACCAAAGGAGACACAAAGAATAGCACAGACTTCATGGACTGAGCAAGAGCTTCAGTGACTGGAAATTCCCAAAGTATGTGCCCATTTTGGCATTTCTACCCAGAGTGTGGACTTCCGGGGATGGTGGCAGAAAGCCAGATCTGCCTCTGTAGGAAGAGTGAGTCCTGCCCGAGGGCAGATATCCTTGCCCTAAGCTTTCCCTCCTGAACCAGCCAATGAACTGGCCTGGTTCCAATGTTTGACTTTGGACACAAAGGCAGCTTTTCAGAAGCACATTTGCAAGAGATTCACTGAGCTAGTTTTCTTGTCTTCTCTCATCTGGTTCTTTCACAACGGACTGCGAACATCAGCATTGCAAGTACAAGCACCACTGTGACCCCATCACTTCCATAGGCCATTTGGGGTATGGCGTTGGGGGGGCAGTGGCTTCCAACTTCTCTGGATTAATAACCTACATAGCTCACGGGAGGCAGGTACAGATTTAAGTGCAGACATTCCATCTCCTGCTTCTATCCCTTTGAGAAAGTTTCCATGTGAGGGACAGCTCAGTAACATCAGCTCATATGTCAACTGTGTGTCCTTTGGAGGCATAGGTTCTTTCCAAGGTGCTGAGTGAATGGCAGGGATGATGCGGTAGTCTTTTCTCTAGGACGGTGTGCTGTCTTATGACCAGCAGAGGGCATGAGTTGGCATTGCGAAATGGGACTGGGCTGTCCCCTTATTAGAGGCACAGTAAGCCACTGTCAAGTCAAAGAGCGGAACTGAGCTCCCCAACTTCCCCAGTTTAGGACACCAGTGCATTCTGAGGCACCTGGATCAGTTCTGAGCATGGCGGGAGTGGGGTTTCCCCTGTCTGGGTGAGACAAATGATTCAGCTCTTCGGCTAATTTTTTTTTTCTCGGTTTTTGGCTCTAAGTATTGGCTTTGCTCTAGGAAAAAAAAAAACACAAAAAAACACTTCTCCAAAATGGGCATTGCTTAGTTGAGCCACTCATAAGGGAGCCAGATATCCATGCAGAAATTCTCCAGGTTCCCCAGAGATCCAGCAAATAACATTAATACAAATATTAGTAATAACAGCCATCTCTTATGTAGCAGTGAGTATGAACCTGCTCCAGTTCTAAGCACTTCCTGTACATTTACTAATTCCATGTTCACAATAGCCCTGTGAGGTGAGTGGGGTTGTTATCCTCATTTACAAGTCAGGGACTTGAGGAACAGAGAAGTTTAGTAACTTTTCCAATGTCGCATAGTGGTGGGAAGATGTCTGCTGAACATGAGCTACTGAGACTGTCATGGGAAAGAGTGATTTGAGTTAACCGTCTGGGTGGTTCGTAGCCAGCCTCGTGAGGTCCTTATGCTCTTGAATCGTCTTTGGGTTCAGGAACCCTTTGAGAATATATTGAAAGCATATAACTGGTCTCCAGAAAAAATGTGTATATACTTTATCGCAGAAAAAAAGTCCAATATAGCTGCTTTACTGGAGGAAATGCAACTCACTCTTGAAAAAGCATAGTATGGGATGCCTGGTTAAGCATTTGCCTTCGGCTCAGGTCATGATCCCAGGGTCTTGGGATCAAGCCCCAAGTCGGGCTCCCTGCTCAGTGGGAGCCTGATTCTCCCTCTGCTTCTCCCTCTGCCGCTCCTCCTGCTCATGCTCTGTCTCTCTCTGACAAATAAATTTTTAAAAAATCTAAAAAGGAATGGTATTATTTTTCTGTTTGCTCCCAAGCCTCTTTTCTGCAGGTGCGGCTCTGTCAGCGAGCGACCTGAAGGATGTCTCAGTCTGTCCCCGTAACATCTGAGTCATTTGTATTCATTGAAATGTCTCATTTTGTACACTGTATTTGTCAATTACACCTCAGGAAAGCGGGGGTAGAAACCAGTCTTGTGTAATTTATTAAATTTTAATATTAGTGATGTAAGTTCTGCCCATTTAAAGCCTTTAATCTTGTACTCAGTTCCGAGCTTCCCTCCTCCTCCCAGGCTACCAGGAGGCTGGTTTCCTTCTGAGGTGTGCGTGTTTGCAGCATGAGGGATGTCTGCTCTCGCTCCCCCCTTCTATCCCCCTTGATTACTTCCTCACTGATCTTTGGATCGGTTCAAGACAGAGGAGTCGCCTGCTAAGGGCTCTGCTTTGTAGGGACTCACCATCAATGTCAAGTGGTGTATGGGGAGGCGGGCAGCATGGTGAGGACACCACAGAGAATTTAAAAGCAATCGTTAGACTGGTAAGTTTGCACTTATCATCATGATGCACAGATAACACTAAGCAATGTCAGTGATGAAGTGCTTTTTCCTGCCTGGGCAGACCACATGCCCTTGGTGGGTCATGAGGTCAAGGGACTTTTGCAGGCCTTGACAGTCCCTTGAGATCCGGACTCTTTAGGGCGACTTCCATCAGAAGCACCCGTTGCTCATGCCTCTGTGCCCAGTGCCACTTGCCTCCTTGCTGTCAACAGAACTGGAGCCTCCCAGCTCATCTTACCCTCCACAGCCCTAGCTCTGCATTTAGAGAGAACTGGGTGGGAACCTGGGTGGGAGAGAATCATCCTTGCCCTTTCTTGACCCTACCGTTTAGGAGCCTCAGGCTGCCAGGCAGCCCCACAGACATCCAAATAAACAAGGATGTCTCCCCATCATGCAGATGCCCACAGATTTTTATTGACCCTTGTCCCTGTTGAAACTAGTCAAAAGTCCCACTCTCCCCCTTCACCCCCAGGGAGAGGAAGGATGGAATAACTTCTTCTTCCAAACACTCTCCTCCCCCAGGAGACATCCCCAGAATCCCACAACCCTCCAGCTTAATATAGACCAGGGTGGTGGGGAGATGGGGGTGTGGCTCTGGTGCTTCCAAGGGTTATCTCTTGGCAGGCTTGGTGGGAAGGAAGCTTCCTTCCTAGCTGGTGGCTCACAGCCCTTGCTATGTGGTATACTAAGTCCCCATGGCTCTCAGTTTTGGGGAAACAGAAAAAAAATCTTCTCAGTATCTCAGGCCACCATGCAATAGCCATATAAAATTCTAGGCTCACTTATGCCCAGGCCAGGGCCCCAGGTCAGGAACCTCTGTGACAGTGTCATCACCTACAAGGCTGGCTCTCACAGGGGACAGTGCCGGCTGGGGTCGGCACAGCCAGTCTCTTAGTCACCAGGGCCCTTTCCTCACCTATGTTCTACCTGCCGAGCCCAGGTGCAGTCTGCGTGTGCCGCAAGGAAGGGGTGACCTCTTTCAGATTGACACAAAGGAGCTCCCTAGATCAGCTACTGCCTGGGCACAAAGGCCTTTTAACAACAATCACCCCCTGCCCTCTCTGGCTCCCAAAGTTCCCCAGGTTCCCAACTTGCTTTGTTCTGGACTTGCCTTGTAGCTTCTGGGCTTTCCTCCCTACAGCTCTGGCCTCTTTCTGCATTTGGGCCCCCTTTTTTTTTTTTTTTTTTTTTAACCCAGGCTCCTTGACAGGACCCCTTCCTTGAGCTGCTATCTCTTGTTCTAGTCTGACTCTCCATCTATAGAGTAGTCAGCTCCCTGCTGAGACTTCCCCAGTCTGCTTTATGATGAGGGAATTTTGAAGGCCATATGTATCGAGAAAGGATCCTAGGCTTCTTGTAAGATACTGCTCTAGAAGTTACTTAGTTAGGAGAGAAACCCTTAGGGACACCTGGGGGTCTCAGTGGGTTCAGCCTCTGCCTTCAGCTCGGGTCCTGATCTTAGGGTCCTGGAATTGAGCCCTGCATAGGGCTCTCTGCTCAGTGGGGAGCCTGTGTCCTCCTCTCTCTCTGCCTGCCTCTCTGCCTACTTGTGATCTCTCTGTCAAATAAATAAATAAAATCTTTAAAAAAAAAGAAGAAGAAGAAGGAAGAAGCCCTTAAGAAAAAGACTCTGCCACCCCAGACCATGGTGAAACCAGGCAGATAGATGAATATGCAAATAAAAAGCTGAAATGAGTCCAACTGGCTTTTGACAAAGGAGCAAAAGCAGTTCCTAGAGGAAAGATAGCTTTTCACCGAATGGTGCTAGAACAATTAGACATCCTTAGGAAAAATAAATAAATAAATAAACCTCCCTCTAAACTTCACATCTTATGCAAAACTTAACTCAAAATGAATCACAGGCTTAAATATAAAATGTAAAACTCTAAACCCTTTAGGGAAAACAACAACAACAACAACAACAAAAAAAAAACAGAGGAGAAAATCTTTGGGACCTAGCAGCAGGGGAAGAGCTAGACACCAATAGCACAATCTGTAAGAGGAAAAATGGAATTTCATCAAATTAAAAACTTGTACTTTGTGATAGAAACTTTTACAATGAGGAAAAGACAAGCTACATACTGGGAGAGAATATTTGCCAATGACGTGTCTGGTAAAGGACTATTTGGAATGTAGAAAGAACTCTGAAACTCAATGGTCAAAAAGAAAAAATCTAATTAGAAAATGGACAAGAAGACATGAAGGGACATGTTCCTGAAGGTTTACTGGGCAAATGAGCACATGAGAAAGAATGTCCAATGTCAACTAGCCGTTAGGAAAATGCAAATTGAATCTGCAGTGCAATATCTCTAAATGCCTATCAGAATGGCTAGATTAAAAGTTGTTTACAACTTCATGGGCACCTGGGTGGCTCAGTCGCTAAGCATCTGCTTTCAGCTCAGGTCATGATCCCAGGGTCCTGGGATCAAGCCCCACATAGGGCTCTCTGTCCAGTGGGGAGCCTGCTTCTCCCTTTCCCTCTGTCCCCCAGTTCTTGTTCTCTCTCTTTCACTCTCTCCATCTCAAGTAAATAAAGTCTTTTTAAAAAAGTATCCTCAAAGCAGGATATTTTATTAAATACAGTATTCTTGGGAACTGTAAAGTCCTTTCTTGTTTGCTTCAGTGGTAATATCCTCTATGGAGCAAAATCCATTTTCCTGTTGCTTTGTAAATACACAGATTTATACAATTTTAAAATGATCCTGGGTTTCTACTTGTAGACAAGATGAAGTAGACACACGTTTCCTTATTCCTCCCACTTTAAGTACACCTAAATATCCTGCACATGATTGGTAAAGCAAATATAATAGGACTCACAGAGGTAGAGAGAAGGCAGACCAGCTAAGGACCTCGGGACCCTAAGATTTTCTTTTTGTCTCCTATATCCCAGACTGTGTCCTGGGTGAGGCAGCCTAGAAACACCCACAGAGCACAGAAAAAAAAAAAAAAAGCCCTAAGGAAAGTCTGCTCAATACCACAGAAGGAACTGTGGCCCCACTTCTACCTCCATCATCACAGGCTGAATGGGGAGTCTAGAGCTCCACACTTGGTGTCTGTACTGAGGATCCCTTCTCTCTCCCCACTGTGGTACTATCAGGGAAGCCTAGTGGAAAGTCAAGTTTTTCACCACCACCCAGTGATAACAACACTTCCCCACCATGTCAGTGGAAACTACACAGTAAGCAGTGAAAGGCACTCTTGTCTCTTCCTCTCAGAGTATCAGCAGAAGCTAAGTGAGGAAGTTGGGTTTTTACCCTCGCCTGGAAGCAATGAGGCAGTGTCCTCTTTTCCCTTCTTGATGCTATCTCAGAGAAGACCTGCTAAAACAGATTTAAATAAAATTCAGAATTTCATAATATAATATCCAAAATGTCTGAAATTCAATTGTGACTCACTGTTCACATCATGAACCAGGAATATCTCAACTTGAATGAGAAAAATGGTTAACAGAGAGGTGCCTGGATGGCTCAGTTGATTAGGTGTCCGACTCTTGATTTCCGCTCAGATCATGATCTCAGGATCATGAGATTAAGCCCCATGTTGGGGTGCCACACTTGGTGGGGAGTCTGTTTGAGATTCTCTTTCTCTTTCTTTCTCTGTCTGCCCCTCCCTCCAGATGGCATGCTCTCTCTCTTTCTCATAAAAAAAAAAAAAAGACAGTTAATAGCCACCAATAAAAGGTGACATGGATATTAGAATTATATGAAAGGACTTTAAGGCAGCCATCATGAAAGTGCTTGAACAAACATGACAAACGTGCTTAAAACAAATGAAAAAATATAAAATCTCAGCAAAACACAGGAGATCAAAGGAGAATCAAACACATTTTATTTTTTTTTTTAGATTTTACTTTTATTTATTTGAGAGAGAGAAAGAATGAGAGAGAGAGAGAGAGAGCATGAGAGGAGAAAAGTCAGAGGGAGAAGCAGGCTCCCTGCTGAGCAGGGAGCCTGATGCAGGACTCAATCCTGGGACTCCAAGATTATGACCTGAGCCAAAGGCAGTCGTTCAAACAACTGAGCCACCCAGGCGCCCCTCACACACATTTTAGAACAGGAAAATACAATAACCAAAATTTTAAAATTCAGTTGAGGGGCCTTAAAGAAGAATAGAGGTTACTGAAGAAAGAATCAGTGAACTGGAATTTAGAACAATAGAAATTCCCAAATCTGAACAATACAGAGAAATAGACTGAAGAGGAAAAAATAAAAATAAAAATAGAACCATAGGGACCTAGGAAACTATAACAAAAGACACAATATTTGTGTCATTGGAGTCCTAGGAGAGGAGAAAGAGAATGAAGCTTAAAATGAATTTGAAGAAATGGTGGACAAAAATGTCCTAAATTTGGCAAAAGACATAGATTCAAGAAGCTGAAAAAAATATCAGATAAGATAATCCTAAAGAAATCCATGCCAAGATACATTATACTCATACTTGTAAAAAGTTAAGCCAGAGGAAAAAAATCTTGAAAGTAGCAAGAGAGAATGACGCCTTACCTATAGGAAGAAAGCAGTCCGAATGACAGTATATTTCTCAGAAGAAGCCACAGAAGCCAAAAGAAAAGAACTGTCAACCCAGAATTCTATATGAATGATATAGAAAATATCCCTCAGGATTGAACGGTAAATCAAGACATTTGCAGAGGATGGAAAACTCAGAGGATTTGCCTCAAGAATCTGTCTACCCTAAAAACTGGTTAAAGGAAGTTCTAGAAAAAGAAGGGAAATGGTAAAACAAGGAATCTCAGAACATCAGAAAGGAAAAAAGGGCAGTGGAAGAAATAAAATTATGGATCCATACAACAGTTTCCTTCTCCTTTTGAGTTTTCCAAATTATGTTTGATGGTTGAATAAAAAATGGCTACCCTGTATGATGTGGTTCTTAACTAATGTAAAGGACATATTAAAGATGATTATACATGAGAGAGAGTAAGAGACTCTGAGAACACAACAGCATGTCTGTATTATTCTTGTCCAAAATGCATAACCTCAATCTAATCCTGAGGAAACATCAGACAGACCTAAATGGAAGAACTGACCTGTACCCTTCCAAAGTATCAAGGTCATGAAAGACAGAAAAACTGTCTTGGATTGAAAGAGTCTCAGAGAGATATCACAACCAAAAGCATCATGGGATCCTAAATTTCTAAAATTCCTCCTCCTTTTAAAAAACGGTTTTAAAAATATTAATAATAGAGGGCATAAAGTACACTGATTTTAAGTGTACAGTGTGATGATTCTTTCATACATAGACACAGCTATGTAGCCAACACCCAGATTAAGACATAGAATATTTCCGTAAGGAATGGGAAGACAAACCCATAGATTCCTTTGTGCCCTTTCCCTTTCTGTTCCCCTCTCCAGAGGTAACCACCATTCTGAGTTCAAACGTCACCAGTGGGTTTGCATGTTCTTGAACTTCTTATAAATGGAATCATTTAGTATGTACTCTCTTGTGTCTGATTGCTTCCATTCAACATATCTGTGAGACTTTTTTTTATTTGAGAGAGAGCTAGAACCTGAGGAGGGGAAGAGAGAGAGGGAGCAGCAGGCTCCCCACTGAGCAGGGAGCCCGATGTGGGACTCGATCCCAGGATGCTGGGATCGTGACCTGAGCTGAAGGCAGACACTTAACCGACTGAGCCACCCAGGTGCCCCTACAAGATTCATTTATGTTGTTTTGCAAACCTGCAGTTAGTTCATTCTTTTTATGCTGTGTCGTATTCCATTATATGAATTTATTTTCCTACTGATGGGCATTTGGCTTGTTTCCAGGGCTTGACTATGAATAAAATCTCCTATAAACATTTTTGTAAGTGTATTTTTATTCCTGCATGAACTCATTTCTTTAGGTAAATATATAGAAATTGCTAGGTCATATTTTTAGCCTTAGAGATGCTGCCAGGCAGTTTCCCAAAGTTGTCCCAATTTATATTCCCACCCACGACATAATAGAACCTGTTGTTCCATGTCCTTGCTCACACTTGGTATTCCCAGTCCTTTTTTGTTTTAGCTATTCTGGTGGGTACAACACTCCTTTATTTTCATGCCACTTATTTGTTGAAGACTCTGGGTCAGTTCTCCTGTAAACCTTCTCACAGTCTGGATTTAGCTAATTGTTCTTTGTGGTAGCGTTTAATATGTTTCCTTTATCCCCAATATTTCCCCTCAACTAATAATTATCTCCAGAGACTTGATTATATTAAAGTTTCTTTTTTTTTCAAGAATACTTCATAGGGGGCGCCTGGGTGGCTCAGTGGGTTAAGCCTCTGCCTTCGGCTCAGGTCATGATCTCGGGGTCCTGGGATCAAGCCCCACATCGGGCTCTCTGCTCGGCAGGGAGCCTGCTTCCCTTCCTCTCTCTCTCTGCCTGCCTCTCTGCCTACTTGTGATCTCTGTCTGTCAAATAAATAAATAAAATCTTAAAAAAAAAAAAAGAATACTTCATAGGCATTTCTTCCTATTATCTGTTGCATCAAATCAGAAAGGACATAATGTCTGCGGCCCCTCTTTATGTTAAGAGAGATCATTGGATTCAGGTGATACCAGCATGTTTCATCTGCTGTCAAGTTTCTCATCAACTTTCCACTTGATGATTTTATTTATTTTTTATTTTTTAAAGATTTTATTTATTTATTTTACAGAGATCACAGGTAGGCAGAGAGGCAGGCAGAGAGAGGAAGCACATCAGGCTCTCTGCTCAGCAGGGAGCCTGATGTGGGGCTCGATCCCAGGACCCTGGGATCATGACCTGAGCCGAAGGCAGAGGCTTTAACCCACTGAGCCACCCAGGCGCCCCACCACTTGATGATTTTAATGGAGCTTTATTGCCTAGACCCATTATTTCCCTGGAGTTACAAAATGATGATTTTCTAATTCTAACATTCTTTTTGCATTCATTACCTCTGATTATTTGTTTTCTTCCTTATCAATTGTTGGGTTGTCCTGTATACATTTTCCACCAGAAAAGCAAGATAACTGCTTGATAATCTTTATCAATTAGTAGCATAGTGAGTTGTTGCTCATTATTGTTGTTGCTTTCAACCTCCAACATAATGAATGAATTTTTTTGAAGTATCATTATCCACTTAAGGATTTATAAAAAATATTGAAAAAGTTTCAATTCATTGTAATAGTTGTTTTTGATGCTCAAATTGTCCCATCTTTGGCCAATGAGAATACCTTCAAGTTCACTCTGAGTATATGGACATTTTTTGTTTGTTTTTTAGAGAGAGAGAGCATGTGCACATGAGCTGGGTGGTGGGGGGAGGAGCAGAGAGAGAGGGAGAGAAAGACTCTTAAGCAGACTCCTTGCTAAGTGCAGAGCCTGATACAGGGCTCGATTCCACAACCCTGAGATCATGACCTGAGCTGAAATCAAGAGGCAGATGCTTAGCTGACCGAGCCACCCAGGCACCCAGTGTAAGGACATTTTTAAGGGATTTGATACATACTACCGAATTGCTCTCCCGGAAAGTTGTATGGTTTTACATACTGACAAGTGGCGTGTGAGAATGTTTTTCTGCTGTCACTTACAATGGGTTCTGTAATATATTTTAAATAAATTTCTGCCAATGTGATAGGTTAAAAATAGTATCACATTAAAAATTTTTACTGTGAGGGGTGCCTGGGTGGCTCAGTCAGTTAAGTGTCCGACTCTTGGTTTTGGCTCAGGTCATGATCTCAGGGTTGTGAGATCGAGCCCAGTGTGGGGCTCTATGCTGGATGCGGAGCCTGTTTAGGATTCTCTCTCTCCCTCTCCCTCTGCCCCTCCTACCTCCACTCATGCACATTGCCCCTCCTCTGAAAAAAAGTTTTTTATTTTTTATTTAAATTCAATTTACTTAACATATACTGTATTATTAGTTTCAGAGATAGAATTTAGTGATTCATCAGTTGCATAGAAAAAAATTTTATTGGGATAAAATATACACAACATAGAATTTACATTTTAGCCATTTTATTTTATTTTATTTTATTTTTAAGATTTTATTTATTTCTTTGACAGAGGGATCACAAGTAGGCAGAAAGGCAGGCAGAGAGAGAGGAGGAAGCAGGCTCCCTGCCGAGCAGAAAGCCCGATGCGGAACTCAATCCCAGGACCCTGAGATCATGACCTGAGCTGAAGGCAGAGGCTTAACCCACTGAGCCACCCAGGCGCCCCATTAGC
Source organism: Enhydra lutris kenyoni (assembly GCF_002288905.1). Lineage (NCBI taxonomy): Eukaryota > Metazoa > Chordata > Mammalia > Carnivora > Mustelidae > Enhydra > Enhydra lutris. The sequence goes on from NW_019154110.1 coordinate 5,396,108, forward strand.
CATTTTAAAGTATACAATTCAGTTGCATGAAGTACATTTTACTGTTGTATAAACATCACCACTAACCATCTCTAGAAATTTTTCATTCCACACTGAAGCTTTGTACCCACTAAATAATAACTCCCCATTCCTCTCTTCTCCTTACTTCTGGTAATCACTATTCTACTTTCTGTCTCTATGAATTTTTTAAATTTAAATTTTGTTTTTGAAATTTTGGTAACATATGCAAGACAAGATTTACCATTTTAATCATGGCTAGTTGTACATTTCAATGGCATTAAGTATAAACACATTGCTGTGCAGTCATCACCAACATACATCTTCAGAGCTTTTCATTTTCCCAAACTGAAACTCTGTGCCCGTTAAACAGTGACACCACCCCATTCCTCCTCCCTCTTGCCCAGCAACTACATTTGACTATTCTAAGTACCCCATATAAGTGAAATCATAAATATTTGTCCTTTTGCAACTGGCTTATTTCACTTGGTCTAATGTCTTCAAGGTTCATCCATGTTGTAAGCATGAGTCAGAATTTCCTTCCTTTTAAAGATTGAATAATAGTCCGGTATAAGTCTATGCCACATTTTATCTATTCATTTGTCCATATGGGCTTGTGAATAAGTTCAACTGTGTTTTCAGTGCTTTGGTGTATATACCCGGAAATAGAATTGCTGGATCATCTGGTAGGTAATTCTCTGTTTAACTTTTTGGGACATTGCCATACTCTCCTCCACAGTGGCTGCTCTGTTCTACATTCCCACCAGTAATATGCAAGGGTCCTCATTTCTCCACATCCTCACCAATACTTACTATTTTCTCTTTGTTTGTAATACTCATCATCTTAAGGGGTGTGTAATGGTATTTCTTTGTGGTTTTGATTTGCGTTTCTCATGATTAGTGATGTTGAACATCTTTTCATGTGCTTATTGGCCTTTGTGTATCTTCTTTGGAGAAATGTAAATTTAGTCCTTTGCCCTTTTTAAAAGTGGGTTATGTGAAGGTGTCTGGGTGGCTCCGTTGGGTGAGCTTCTGACTCTCAGTTTTGGCTCAGGTCATGATCTCAGGGTCATGATCTCAGGATCATGAGATCAAGCCCCACTGGGGCCCCGTGTTGGGCTCCGTGCTCAGCAGGGAGTCTACTTGAGGATTCTCTCCCTCTCTCCCTGCTTCTGCTCTCTTTTTCTTTCTCTCTCTCCAAAATAAAATAAATAAATAAAATCTTTAAAATTGGGTTGTGTGATGGCACCTGGGTGGCTCAGTTGGTTAAACATCTGCCTTCATTTCAAGTCATGATCCCAGGGTCCTGGAATGGAGCCCCAGAGCAAGCTTCCTGCTCAGCAGGGAGCCTGCTTCTCCCTCTCCCTCTGTTCCTCTGCCCACTTGTGCTCACACACTCCCTCCCAAATAAATAAATAAAATCTTTAAAATAATAAAATAAAACAAAGCAAAATAAAATTGGGTTGTGTGTTTTTTGTTATTGAGTTATTAGAATTATATATATTCTGGATATTAGTCTTTTAAAATTGTTCAGGAAAGATTAGGAGGTGCAGGTACCTCTATAATCTATCTATCTATCTCCATAAAGATCAGACATAGGATTTGCAAATATTTTCTCCCATTCCATAGATTGCCTTTCATTCTGGTTGATAGATTCCTTTGGTGTACAAAATTTTTTAATTTTGATGAATTCCAATTTTTCTCTTTGTTCTTCTGTTGCTTGTGCTTTTGCTGTCACTTCTAAAAAATTATTGTCAAAGGCAATGTCACAGATCTTCCCCCTATCTTTTCTTCTAAGAATTTTATAGTTTTAGTTCTTTGGTCCATTTTTAGTTGATTTTTAATTATGGCATAAAGTAGAGCCCAGCTTCAATTTTTTGCATGGGAATATTCAGTTTTACCAACACCATGTGTTGAAGAGATTGCCCTTTCCCCATTGAATGGTCTTGGCATCCTTGTAGAAAATCATTTGACTATTTATGCCTTCCTGGGATGTCTTGAACCTTTATATCTCCAGGTCCCTTTTCTACACAACAGGTCTTTAAACACTGTACACAGCCAGCATGACCCCCATAAGGATCCTTAGATTCATCAACCATCTTTTGATACAACTCTTCCATTTCACCCACAGTGCCTACGAGGTTGAACTGATGAACTCATAAGTGAATAAATATGCATGGTATAAATCTTCCTGATGACCTTGGTCATTTTTCTCTGGACGTACCCCAGTGTCCCAATGTTCTTAAAAAAGGTGGTTTCCTGACCTGGACCCAAGGCTCCATATGAGGTTGAGCCATCTGCAGACCAAAAGTTGTCACCTCCTATTTACAGGACACTCTGCTCTCTTCACATAGCTGAGAGTTGTGTTGGGTTTTTTTTGGCAGACATGTCTGTTTCACCGTTGACTCATCCTGGACTTATGAGCCGCAAAAACACCCAAGGATATGTTAAAAGAGTGTTTATTGCCATTTCCCCAACTTGATTATAAAAGAGAGTGAGATTTTGGGAAATCTCAAAGGTAAAAAGAAAGCAACCATTTACATGTTTAGTGTTGAGTCTACCTTCTTGTCTATTTGTATGTTTTAACTTTTTAAAAACAAAATTCAGTTTGGGGAGCCTGGGTGACTCAGTCAGTTAAGCAGATGCCTTCAGCTCAGGTCATGATCCCAGCATCCTGGGATTGAGCCCCATGTTGGGCTCCCTGTGGGAGCCTTCTTCTCCCTCTCCCTCTGCTGCTCTCCCTGCTTGTGCTCTCTCTCTGTGTGTGTCAAATAAAGAAAAAAAATCTTAAACAAAATTTTTTTAAGATTTTTATTTGTTTGACATGGACAGAGAGAGATCACAAGTAGGCAGAGATGAAGGCAGAGAGAGGGGGAAGCAGGCTCCCCACTGAGCAGAGAGCCCAATGCGGAGCTTGATCCCAGGACCCTGAGACCATGACCTGAGCCGAAGGCAGAGGCTTAGCCCACTGAACCACTCAGGTGCCCCTAAAACAATTTTTTTTTAAATTTAGATTTTTAAAAATATACGTGTATATATTTTTTAAAGTAAGCTCCATGCTCAGCATAGAGCCCAATGTGGGGCTTAAATTCATGACTCTAAGATCAAAATCTGAGCTGAGATCAAGAGTCAGACACTTGGGGCACCTGGGTGGCTCAGTGGTTAAGCGTCTGCCTTCGGTTCATGTCATGATCCCAGGGTTCTGAGATCGAGCCCCGCATCTGGCTCCCTGCTCTGCGGGAAGCCTGCTTCTCCCTCTCCCACTCCCTGTGCTTGTGTTCCCTCTTTCTCTCTCTCTCTCTGTCAAATAAATAAATAAATCTTAAAAAAAAAAAGAGAGAGAGACACTCAACTGACTGAGCCACCCAGATACCCCTACATCATATATTTTATGACATTATATATTCTTCAAACCCTCACTTCATAATGAGACTATATAGGATCATAATGGCCATATAAAATTCCTTCATTTAGAGTGTATTGTACCCTAATATTCCATTTTATAATTTATTGAACCACTTTGCTATTGTTGAACATTTCAGTTGTTTTCACTATCTGTTATAAAAAATAGCATTATGAACACTTTGGTATATAACTCTTCTTTAATTTCTCTGAATCTAAGTTGGACTTCACAATTTATCCACCAGATTGTACCTTTTCCAACATTCAATTTGTTTTTGGTTGGTTTTATTTTATTTTAATTCATCCTTATCAAAGTCTCTATGAACTTCAGTTTTCTTTCCTAACATGTTAGACATTCTTCTCAGGTTTGGGTCAATATAAGCAGGTGTTATGTCTTTACTGGAGTCTTTACTAAAACTGTTGAAGAGGACAAGGTCAAACACAGAGCTGTGTAGTTTCCCATTAGAAAAAAATTTCTCTCTGTTGATGATGACCACTTGGGGGAAGAGAGGTTACATTTTATTACTATTATATTCTTGACACTTTAGAAACTGACATTAAGAGAGATTCTATCACACAAACTGAGTCTGAGTGGAACCAAACCCCCTTTAGTCATATGCCACATTTAGCTTTATAGTTAGTAAGTTTTGATATCCGGTAAAGTCAGTTTCCAACTTTCTTTTTTGTTTTCTTCTTCACGATTATCTTGGCCAGAGGTCAGCAAACTATGACTCACAGGGCAGATTTGGCCCACTGCCTGTGTTTGTTAATAAATCTTTATTGGAACACAGCCATACCTATTTGTCTGTGTATTGTCTATGGTTGCTTTTGTGTTACAATTATAAAAATGAGTAGTTGTGACAAAGATTGAATGGTCTATAAATCTGAAATATTGACTATCTGGCCCTTTATAAAGTTTCCCAATCCCTAGTCTTAGCTATTCTAGATTCTTTGAATATCTTTGTATATCTAGGTCTTCTGCATCAGATTTGCCAGCAGGGCTTGTTGACAGTGCCTTCCAGGACTCAGAAGAACTGGAAAAGTATCTGGGATTTTGATTGAGATTGCATTGAATTTTTAGGACAATGCTGTCTTGCGGTAGTGAGTTTTCCAATGCATGAACATGGTATTTCTCCCCAGTTGTTAATGTCTTCTTTAATTTCTTTCAGCAGTGTTTTATGATTAGTGTAGCTCTTGTGCATCTTTTAATAGATTTATTCCTAGTATCTGGTGTTTTTTGATACTGTCGTAAATGCTAATGTAAATAAGACCTTTTATTTTTTTTTAAGATATTTTTTAAATTTTTTAAAATTTATTTTCAGCGTAACAGTATTCATTGTTTTTGCACCACACCCAGTGCTCCATGCAATCCGTGCCCTCTCCAATACCCACCACCTGGTTCCCCCAACCTCCTATCCCCCGCCCCTTCAAAACCCTCAGATTGTTTTTCAGAGTCCATAGTCTCTCATGGTTCACCTCCCCTTCCAATTTCCCTCAACTCCCTTCTCCTCTCTAACTCCCCTTGTCCTCCATGCTATTTGTTATGCTCCACAAATGAGTGAAACCATATGATAATTGACTCTCTCTGCTTGACTTATTTCACTCAGCATAATCTCTTCCAGTCCCGTCCATGTTGCTACAAAAGTTGGGTATTCATCCTTTCTGATGGAGGCATAATATTCCATAGTGTATATGGACCACATCTTCCTTATCCATTCGTCCGTTGAAGGGCATCTTGGTTCTTTCCACAGTTTGGCGACTGTGGCCATTGCTGCTATAAACATTGGGGTACAGATGGCCCTTCTTTTCACTACATCTGTATCTTTGGGGCAAATACCCAGTAGTGCAATTGCAGGGTCATAGGGAAGCACTATTTTTAATTTCTTGAGGAATCTCCACACTGTTCTCCAAAGACCTTTTATTTTAAAATCATTTCAGGGGGCACCTGGGTGGCTCAGTGGGTTAAAGCCTCTGCCTTCGGCTCAGGTCGTGATCCCAGGGTCCTGGGATCGAGCCCCGCATCGGGCTTTCTGCTCAGCAGGGAGCCTGCTTCCCTTCCTCTCTCTGCCTGCCTCTCTGCCTACTTGTGATCTCTATCTGTCAAATAAGTAAATAAAATCTAAAAAAAAATTTTTTTTAAATAAAAAAAAAAATCATTTCAGACCTAAAGAAATTTTACAACGTTAGTATAAAAAATTTTATGTACTCTTCTTCCAGAGTCCCTAAATGGTAACATTTTTTATTATATTTGCCTTATCATTCCCCCTCCTCTCTTATATACACACACAAATATATGTATAGATAACACACACATGCACATTGTTGGTAAGCAGTATTTTTAAAATCTTATTTTTCAATGCTGCTAATATATAGAAATAAAAGTGATGTTTTATATTAACCTTGTAGCTAGAAGCTTTGCTAAATTCACTTGTTAATTCCAGTAATAATTTTTTGGCTTGTCTACATCCATAATCATGCAATCTGCAAAAAAATGACAGCTTTACAGCTTCTTTTCCAATCTTCTTTTTTTTTTTTTTTCTCTTTCTTGAGTTATTGCATTGGCTAGCACTTCTGGTAAAGTGTTGAATATAAGTGGTGATAGTGGATATTTTTGTCTTGTTCTCAAACTCAAGAAAAGTGTTCAATATTTTACCATTAAATTGGATATTAACCAAAGTATTTTGTTTCTATTTTAATAAAGAGTATCAACAAAATACCAACAAAACCCCAAATTCCTTCAAATAAATTCATACAGCAATGAAAAAGAATGAATTACTGCTATATTCAACAATACAGTGAATCTCATAGATATAACAATGAACTAAGAAAGCCTGAAATCGGGGGGACCTGGGTGGCTCAGTGGGTTAAGCCTCTGCCTTTGGCTCAGGTAATGTTCTCAGGGTCCTGGGATTGAGCCCTGCATTGGGCTCTCTGCTCAGCAGGGAGCCTGCTTCCCCTTCTTTCTCTGCCTGCTGTTCTGCCTACTTGTGATCTCTCTCTTTCTGTTAAATAAATAAATAAAATCTAAAAAAAAAAAAAAAAGAAAGCCTGAAATAAAAGAATTCATTCCATATCGTTCCACTTACATGAAGTTCAAGAATAGACAAAACTAATCAGAATAGTGGTTTCTGAAGCAGGAAATTGACAAGAAAGGGGCATGGCTTCTTGTGGGGAGCTGGAAGTATTATATCTTGATCTGAGTGATGGGCACATAGGCTTGGTATCAGTGACTCCACTATCCAACCCTTACGAAGTCTATCTAAACTTTGGTTTTTCAAAGTAAAATAGGCCAATAATTTCTTCTACCTTACAGAGTGCTGTTAGAATTCAAATAAGATACATGAGCCATAGTAGCTAACATCTGCTGGGTGTTTGTTCTGTGCCAAGCATCACTTAAACACTATATACATGAATTCATATTATTCTCACTATAGGGGCACCTGTGTGGCTCAGTGGGTTAAGACCCTGCCTTCGGCTCAGGTTAGTGATCTCAGGGTCCTGGGATTGAGCCCCGCATCGGGCTCTCTGCTCAATGGGGAGCCTGCTTCCCCCCTCTCTCTGCCTGCCTCTCTGCCTACTTGTGATTTCTCTCTCTGTCGGTCAAATAAATGAATAAAATCTTTTGAAAAATTAAAAAATAATTATCACTACACTCTATATGGTAGATTCTGTCGTTGTACATGTGAGAAATGATGCCTTAGAAGGTCCCACAGTCTCTAAGTGGAAAAGCCAGGATTTGATCCCAAGTAGCCTGGGCCCCCAGCTATAACCACTGCCCCAACCCGCCTCTGAGCTCTTCCTCTTTGACAGTGACCAAGAGGCCCTTTTCCAACCCTTAGTGTGTTTGCCAAGCTTCTGCTCTTTCTGCTCTCCAGCCTTCCCGCTTCTGCCTTTGAGTCCTCTGAGCTGCTAACCATGCTGGAGGAGCTGCTGGAAATTCCATGTTGGCATAGCACAGTGTTTCCACCAAGGGTGTGGGCACGATCTCATGACAACACCTTCTTACCACAGCCTGTGAGTGAAGTAGTGGAGAAGGCAGCCCCAGGGATGGTTAACAGACTTGGCTTGTTGCCTGCAGGCATGATGCTACATGATGGTGTAGCCAGTAGGAACCGTCTAGGGCCTGTGTTTGCTTCTTGCTCTGGGATAGCTCTGAACTTAGCTGGCTTTTCGAGAACCAATGTCTACCTAGTAAAACTCTGTTCCATCCTCCCTTCCCTCTCTCTGTCTTTCTTTCTTCTTTCCTTACTTAATTTAAAAATTTTTAATGAATAAAATTTATGCTGGGTTAAAAAAAATATCAAACTGGGCACCTGGGTGGCTCAGTGGGTTAAGCCTCTGCCTTCTTTGGCTCAGGTCATGATCTCAGGGTTCTGGGATCACGTCCTGCATCGGGGGGAAACCCTTCCCTCTCTCTGCCTGCCTCTCTGCCTACTTGTGATCTCTGTCTGTCAAATAAATAAATAAAATCTTTAAAACAAAAAAATCAAACTGTACCAAAGAGTCTAGAATACAAATGGTCTCCCTCTCAACCTTGATTGTCTTCCACACCCACATGCCCATCCCAGGGGCAACTCTTGTGCCAGTTTCCTATAGTTCTTCATGAGATATTTCATGCATAAAAGCATATCTGGATGTATCACTGTCCCATTGGCTTTTCACAAGTCATGGGTACTACTACATCTTGCTTTTTATACTTAAAAATCTACCGTGGTGTACTAAGCGGTCTGTGGGTAAAAATTCCCTCTTCTTGGCATGCCCCATCCAGAAAGGGGCCATGGTGTGGCCGATCTATGGCCAACTGCAATCTCTGGGATGAAGGTAGAAATACCCCCCCACTGTGCTTTGCCAGTGGCAGATCCTATTTGGAGGCCAGCATTTTTTCCCTTTTAAAAATTGAGGTAGAGGGGCGCCTGGGTGGCTCAGGTGTTTGGGCCTCTGACTCTTGATTTCAGCTCAGGGCATGATCCTGGGGTCCTGGAATCCAGCCAGCAGGAAGTCTGCTTCTCTCTCACATCCTGCCCCTCCCCACTGCTTGTGTACTCTCTCTCTCTCTCAAATAAATAAATAAAATCTTTAAAAAATTTTCTCTCCCTCTACCCATCCCCCACCCCTGCTCACACCCACGTACATGCTCTCTCTCTCTCAAAAAAAATAAAATAAAAATTGAGGTAGAAGGTATTCGCAGGAAAGTGCACAGAAATCTAATTGAGCAGCTCGATGGGTTTTTGCATGATTACATACCCGTGGAGCACCAACCCCGCCAAGAAATAGAGCATGGGCTCCCTCATGCCTTCTTCCTCTTACCTCCCTGCCCAGAAGTAACCGCTATTTTGACCTCCATCGCCATGAACGAATTTTGCCTGTTTTTGAACCTTGCCTAAAACTGAATCGTAAAGGATGCATTCTGTGTTTGGCTTCTTTTGCTCAACATCTTGTCAGTCATATTCATGTTTTTGTGTGTAGTAGAGATTCAGTCTTTTTCATTGCCGTGTGCAAGGAGTCAGTAAACTGTTTCTGTAAGGGGCTAAAGATTCTCAGCTCTGCAGACAGCGTAAGCCCTGCTGTAACTACTCAGCTCCACCACTGCAGCTCAAACACTGCAGCTCAAACGCAGGGACACGCATGCGCAAAATAGGAGGCAACGTGCGTTGACCCCAGCTGTACAAAATTTCGTTATGTGAATGTGTCACAATGTATTTAGTTTTCCAGCCTCCTGTTATGGGCACTTGGGTGATCCACTTTTGGATACAATGATTAGTGCTGCCACGTGTTTTGGCCAACATAGGGACTCATTCTGTGGCTCGGAAGGGGTGGAGTTGTTAGATCATAAGATCGGCCTACGTGTGGCCCTAGTGGATACCACCAACAGAATTCCAATTTGCACTCACCAGTAAAGTTTCTTGATAACACTTTGGCATCACCGATTTTTTCATTCTAGCCATTCGCATAGGTGTGCTGTGGATTTTAACTTGTGTTTCCTTGATGATGCCTGACGTTGAGCACCTTCTCAAATAAATGCTTGCTGGCCACTTGGATATTTTCTTTTGTGAGGGAAAAATTGTCTACTGTTTCTAAAAATCGGATTGCTTATCTTTTTCTTGTTGCTTTGTGGAAGTTCGTAATATATTTTGAAGATAAATCCTTTGTTAGATGTAAGTATGGCCGGGACCTTTTTTCAGTGTATGGCTTGCCCTTTTACGTTCTTAACAATGTCTTTTGATGAGCAGAAGGCTTTAATTTTTTTTTAGAAGGTTTTAATTTAATTTAATTTTATTTTATTTTTAAAAGATTTTATTTATTTATTTGAGAGAGAGACAGTGAGAGAGAGCATGAGCGAGGAGAAGGTCAGAGGGAGAAGCAGACTCCCCATGGAGCTGGAAGCCCGATGTGGGACTTGATCCCGGGACCCCGGGATCATGACCTGAGCCGAAGGCAGTCGTCCAACCAACTGAGCCACCCAGGCGTCCCAGAAGGTTTTAATTTTAATGAGGTCCAGTTGTCCCAACTTTTTCTTTTCTGGTTAGTGCTCTTTGTGTCGTGTTTAAGCAATCTCTGTCTGAACCAAGGTCATGTAAGTCTTCTCTTACCTTCCTTCTAGAAACTTTGTTGTTTTACCTTTCCCAGTGAGGTCTGTGATCCATTTTGGATTAATTTTTGTGTTTGATGTGAGGTAGGGGTCAAAGTTCATAATATTCCATAAAGCTGTCCATTTTTCCAGTACCAGTTAGTAAAAAGACCATCCTTTCCATCCATGATAGGAGGCCTGCTTTAAGATTGGACTCCAGTCTTTAAAAGGGTTCTGGACACCTGTAGTGTGTTCAGAGCTGAGAGGGTCCCTAGACTGTGCTCCAGGAGAAAGAGGTGAAAGATTGAGGGGTTTAGAGACTCTGGGCAACTGTAAGGTGCATAAGGCATGAAGGCAAAGGAGGCTGCTTCTATCTGTGAAATTCCTTGTCTCCATAGTGCTTAGAAGGATGCCACACCAGGCCAAGACTTTTCAGCTATTGCTGGAAAAAGGAGATTTCCAAGAAACTACCCTTGGAAAAAAAGAACCCAGTTTTGCATGTTTTTAAATGTTTTCACTACTGTTCATATTGCCCAGGGCCAAATTATTGCTTCCGGAAGAAAACGGGCTTCACACTATGAACGACTAAGTAAGTTAGTACTGGCAGCGGCAGTAACCTGGGAAACTCCTGAATATTTTGAGACCAAAAACTATTTATTTCTGTAGTGAAAGAGAAAGTGTCCCAGGCTCAGTTTCTGCAGACGTCAGGCTGTGGACTAACATGTTCCAGGCAGATGACTGCTGTCCAGATCTTTCCTGACCACTCCCCAGGCCCTGCTCTCTGGCTATGTGAACCTGGGCAGCCACTCGGCCATCAGCAAGGGACAAGAAAGTCACTTTTATTTATTTATTTAATTAAAAAAAAGATTTTATTTATTTGAGAGAGAGAGAGCATTAAGTGGGGTGTGAGGAGGGGCAGAGAGCTAGGAAGGAGCAGACTCCCCACTGAGGAGGGATCCCAATGCGGGGCTCGATCCCAGGACCCCAAGATCATAACCTGAGCCAGAGGCAGACTCTTAACCGACTGAGCCACCCAGGCACCCCAGCAAAGCCACTTTTGTATACATTGTTTTGATACCCTGAGGATGGGGCCGAAGAGTGCTTATTATTTGTCACCTTTCTGGAGTATGTGGGGTTCGGCCTTGGCTGGTAGGCACAGAGCTGGGGAGTGGACATGGGGGTGAGGGCCTGGCTCTTGAATTGATGCTAGAAGAGTATCTAATTCCCTGACCTGTGGTTTATTTCTGAGTGCCTGGGGATAAAGCACCCCTCCAGACCAGTGGGCTCCACTCACCCAGGACCACCCTTGAGGCCCAGGCTCCTTGGAAAGTGATAACAGTTGCAATTAACAATTTATTCTCTACCGTATATAATCAGTGCATTCACTCAACAAATTTTTATTGGGGCCAGCACTATGCTAGGCACTGGGTGTACATCAATGAGCAAAACAGACAACAATTCCTGCTCTTGTGGGGCCTTCTTTCCAGTGCAGAAAAACAATGAACAGACACTAAATAAATATAGGATGTGAAGTTAAGGTCTAGGGCAGAACAAGGGGGATCAGGAGGGTCAGGGGAATAGGGTTGGCGTCAATGAGGAGGTGATGTATGAACAAAGTCTTCAAGGAGAAGAAATGAGTCATGGGGTTATCTGGAGGAAAAGTTGTCCATTCAAGACTTTGGCTTGCTCCTATGTCAGGCAAATTGCAATCCAAAGCTTCCTCCCTCCCTCCCTCCCTCCCTCTTTTCCTCCATCTTCCTCCCTTCCTTCCTTCTCCCCTTCCCACCACACACTAGACACTCTCTCACCTCCTATAGTTCTCCTGTCCCTGAGAAACAAGGGACAGATGTTTTCAGCTGCTGAGAGTCCTCTAGTCCTCTCAAAACAGGACTTGCACATCTTCAGAAATGTCCCAATACCACAGGACAGATGGGAATTTAGTGATGGATTGTGTCTCTAATATTAGAACCTCATAGATGTCCCCAGAATGAAATTAAATTTTAATATGATAACTCCAACTATTTTTATTTCATCCCAACTCATCCCTATCTCCTGAGGCCTTTGATGGGCATTTTAATTAAATCCTGAAGAGCCCTTTGTCCCCTGAGAAGGAGGGTCAAAACCTCCCCCTTTCCTCCCCATCCCTCCATCTCCCACTACCTGCCCCCTGCCCTGACTGCTGAGGAATGTGGCCCATTCCCAGCAGGGTGCTGGGATGGCAGGACCCTGGTGATCTGATTCCTTGTAAGATCCAGTCACTCCTCCCCGACCCCCTGCCCACCAAGCTCCTCTTCAGCAATACGGAACTCCTTAGAATTCCAGCCCCAGCCTGAGTTTTCAGGCCTCTATGGCTTTGCACATGCTGTAACCCTTTGCCTTGAACTCCCTTTCTCTCCATCAGCTCAATGCGTATGTTTTTCCAAACCCAGTCAATGATCCTTAAAAAAAAACCCAAAATTTGATTACGTTAAAATCTAACGCTCAACAGTGTTAGTTAACACTAACATTAAAATCTAACACTTGGCTTTGCAAGAGGCACTTTTTAAAAATTTTTTAATTTTTTTATAAACATATAATGTATTACTAGCCACAGGGGTACAAGTCTGTGAATCATCAGGCTTATACATTTCACAGCACTCACCATAGCACACACGCTCCCCAATGTCCATAACCCCACCACCCTCTCCCTAACCCCGCCTCCCGGCAACCCACAAGAGGCACTTTTAAGAGCTTTTTGAAAAGACTGGGAGCACATACTTACAAATCACATATCTGACAAAGGATTCATACCCAGGGCATATAAAGAATCCACGAACTCAACAGTAAGAAAACAAATGGCAAATTTAAAAAATGAGACAAAGTCTTGAACAGATACTTCACCAAAGATATGCAGATGGCAAATCAATGTATGGAAAATTACTCAGCATCGTGGATCGGTAGGCGATATGCAAAACCATGATGAGACAACCCCACGCCACTATCAGAATGGCTAAAAAAACCAAAAACCTGACAATACCAAGTGCTGGCCAGTATGTGGTGTGACCACAGTGCTCATGTGTCATTGGTGAAACTGTGATATACTACACCCATTCTGAGAAACAGTTCAGAGGTTTCTCAGACACTTACCACATGACATAGCCATTTCACTCCTAGGTATTCAATGCAGAGAAATGAAACTTAGATTCACCCAAAACCTGCACACAAATGTTTAAAGCAGCCCTTCTCATAATTGTAAAAAACTGGAATCGCTCAAATGAGTTTTCAGTGGGTGAATAGACTGATTCATCCACATGGAATATTCTTTAGCAACAGAACAACAAACTATCCATACTTAACTATGTGGATGGTTCTCAGAGGCATTATGCTGGAGGAAAGGAATCTGTCCCAAAATGTTATACAGGGCACGATTTCATTTATATGACAGTTTAGAAAAAGCAAAACTATAGGGACAGAGAATATATCATTGGTTACCAGGGCTTATGCTAGTGATGCTTATAGGAATCTACACAAACTTTAAAACTCATAGACCTGTAGGGCGCCTGGTGGCTCCATCAGTTAAGCGCCTGCCTTTGGCTCGGGTCATCATCTCAGGGTCCTGGAATAGAATCCCACATCAGGCTGCCTCCTCTCCCTCTGCTCCTCCCCAATGCTCATGCTCTCTCTCCTGCATTCTCTCTCTCTCTTGAGTGAATAAGTTAAAAAAAAATTTTTTTTAAAGATTTTATTTATTTGACAAGAGAGATCACAAGTAGGCAGAGAGGCAGGCAGACAGAGAGGAAGAAGCAGGCTCCCCACTGAGCAGAGAGCCCGATGCGGGGCTTGATCCCAGGACCCTGAGATCATGACCTGAGCCAAAGGCAGAGGCTTAGCCCACTGTGCCACCCAGGTGCCCCAAGTTAAAAAAATTTTTTTTTTAATTTAAAAAGTAAAAAAACCCAACTCATAGACCTGTGCCCCCAAAGGAAAAAAAAAAAGTCCACGCTAATCTAAAAAGTAAAAAAAATCCAACCATGTTGGGAAATTACCTGCCCTGGGAATCCTATCCCACCCTCCTGACCCCTGGACTCATCACCCTGAGCGACCACAGGAAGGGTGTTTTCACACAGCCTACAGTGCAGAAAATGGAGTGGAAGCGGAGAAATTTGCTGACCCTTCCAACAGGTCAGGTGGTAAATGCCAGGTAACTTCAAGCACTGGGTGACCTTTCTGGCTTCGGGGTGAGAAAGCCCAGGTCTCCGAATTCCCCATGGGACAACGGGTGCACCAGAAAACAGGCCATTTGCTCCAGTCCCTTCGAGGCTGCAAAAGGTGGACTGCCTTTTCTTTTTCTTCTTCTCCTTCACCACCTTCTTCTTCTTCTTCACCACCTCCTCCTCCTCCTCCTCCTCCTGCTTCTTCTTCTTCTTCTTCTTCTAAGATTTTATTTATTTGTTTGACAGAGGGACAGAGATCACAAGTAGACAGAGCAACAGGCAGAGAGAGGAGGGGAAGCAGGCTCTCTGCCCAGCAGAGAGCCCGATGCGGGACTCAATCCCAGGACCCCGAGATCATGACCTGGGCTGAAGGCAGAGGCTTAACCCACTGAGCCACCCAGACGCCCCTTCTTCTTCTTTTTTTTTTTAAATAAGCAAATGCTCACATTAATCCTAATGCTAAATTACTTGTGTTCACATTAACATAGATATTTCTGTAAACCAAGAAAAACTGAACTAATATTACCCATTTTATTTATTTATTTATCTTTTCACATTTTTATTTAAATTCTAGGTAGTTAACGGACAATGCAATGTTTTTTTAAAAAGAATTTTATTTATTCATTTGAGAGTGGAGAGAAGGAGCGCCAGTTGGGGTGGGGGATGGCGCAGAGGGAGAAGCAGACTCCCCGCTGAGCAGGGAGTCCAGACATGGGGTTGGATCCCAGGACCTGGGGATCATGACCTGAGCTGAAGGCAGACGCTAAACCAACTGAGCCCCCAGACGCGCCCCGTTCAGAGCAATACTGGTTTCAGGAATGGGGTTCAGTGATTCATCCCTTACATACAACACCCAGTGCTCACAGCGACAAGTGCCCTCCTTCATCGCCATCCTTCCACAGGAATTTCGGCCAAGTTCTGCTTCAGTAATGCTGTATCGGGATACTTTCCGCTGTGATGCCTTAGCATAGTCTAGCTCCCCTTCTTCCTCAATCGCAGGTGAAAGGGTTGCTTTCTCTCTCTCTCTCTCTCTCTTTTTTTTTTTTTTTTTAACCATGGAACAGGAGACTCCCTCAGTAAAGCAGCAGCAAAGCAGCAGCAGCAGCATCCCCTCCGGGCTCTATTGGGAAGCCAGAGGAGGGCAAGCCCCTCCCACAGGTTTCAGGGAAATAAGAGTTTATTGTGGAATTCTCTGGGCAATAAGGAAGTGGGAGATGGACCGCAGGTCCTGGTGTCAAGCACCCGGGGGTTGTTCTACACCCCAAGCTCATCTGCCCTGGGGCCTGGGCTCTCCCTGCATTGTCTGGCTGGGGCCATGTGTCTCCCACTCCCTCACCTCTGAGCACGGCTCACTGTGGCTTTGGCCCTTGCCCTTTCCACCCCCAATCTCTCTTCTCTCTGGGGGTCTTTTAGACATCTACCCTGCTATCAACCACTGCTCCTCTGTCTCCAGTTCAAACTCTCTGAGGCAGAAGGCTGTCCCAGGGAGAGGGGCCCACCCTCATCCAGTAACTGGGATGGGTCACCTGATACCTAGCAAGGAGACCCAGACCCAGAAAACCTTCCAGAAGTGGCCAAGCCAGGGCAGATGTCCTGATGCTTCCAGAAGTCTCTCTAGCTCGGAGTTAAGTTCTCACGACACAATAATTATTATGGAATTGTAAATGACACAAGGGCTGGAAGCATAGTGGCCATCACAAAGTTGCCCGTGTTTCTCTGCATTTTCTCTGCCTCTCTCAATACACCGCCCACTCCGGTTTCCCTTCTGATAAAACAGAAAGCATGTATTCTCCTTTCACCCAACACACACACCTTTCCCTTTGCAAGGAGGGTTCCTGAGGTCATCTGGCAGCTTACACAGCAGCCTCTTCGGGGCCCTCCATAATTCTCGTGCTTCCAGGGGGCAGGCAGCTGTGGCTGCCACCCTCTAGTAGTTTCAGCAATTTATTTTATCCTTCTCCTCTTTTTCTCCTGAACTTTTAACTGCCCCAACCAACAAGTTACTTGGGAGACCCAGAAACCGTCCATGGAGGGCTGGCCCTACAGTGGGATACAACAGTAAATACAGGTCATTGCTCTTATAATGCCCCACTCCTGAGCCCTGGGGCGGATGCAGCTACTTTTTCCTACTGAGCCTTAAAATCCTCCACACTACAGGGCTCTGAGTAGCCATTACTTGTCTATTAAGGTTGGTCCTGGAATCTGGAAAACTCTTCTGTGAGGTTTGCCCGTGGAGCCCTGGTTGAGTTCCATCCAGCGTTTCTCACTGCCACCCACCCCGGTCTCCCCACTCCCTCCCAGGGAGGCCTTAAGCAGGAGGCTTAGGGATCTGGAAAATAGGGGTGCTTGAGGTTACAAGTGGCTGGGAAGAAATCCCCTCCTGAGGCCAGTGCTTAATCCTCCCGTGAATGTCTGCGACTCCCCCCCTCAGTGACCCTCTGGCCCCTGCTGCAGTTTCCAGCCATAGATGAGCCTCTCTGCAGGCTTTCTCCCTCCCCCACTTCCACTGCGCCCTCTTCTCCAGCTCTTTTCCAGTAGTTACTGAATGAAGCAATATCGACACACATATTGGACAGACCTCTGAGAAAACAGCCTGGAAACAGGAAACACCCACCATGGGCTGCTCCCTGTTTGAGCCATTTATGAGCATTCCCACCAGCTGGGCTCATTATTTCCACTTCACAGAAGAGGAAACTGAGGCCTAGAAGGGTGCCAGAGATTGCCCCATCTGGAGCCTCTCCATGGCCCAGGGGAGTCCAAGCTCCCTGCATGCTTGGAACCACCCAGAACTGAGGCAGAATGGGTGTCTGGAGCCACAGTGTGGGGCGGGCTGTGGTTTGTTGTGTCTCCACTTGGTGCAGGCCTCAGTGACTGGAGAAGCAGAGCTCATAGCTCAGAAACTGGCATTCACTTCTACATGTCCGTCCATCCATCCATCGGTCTATCCATCCGTCCATCTGTCCATCCATCCATCCAAAAGCCATTGGCAACTGCACACGCACTTGGAAGCTGTGATAAAGAAGACAGACAATGACAAATGTTGGCGAAGATGTGGGGAAATCAGAGCCCTCACACACTGCTGGTGGGGTTATACAACGAAGCAGCTGCTTTGGAAAACAGTCTGGCAGGTCCTCAAAAAGTTAAACATAAAAAAAAAAAAAATGCTAAGACCCAGAAATCCCACTCCTGAGTATATGCCCAAGAGAACTGAAAACATCTGTTCCGACAAAAACTTGTACACAAATGTTCGTAGCAACATTATTCATAATGTCCACACAGTAGAAGTAATCCAAATGGCCAGCAAATGATGACTGGATTAAAAAAAATTAGTATGTCCATACGACAGAATATATATCCTACATAATGATTAGTAAACCTTGACAATGTTATGCTAAGTGAAATAAGCCAGACACAAAAGGCTGTATACTGCGTGATTCCACTTGTATGCAATGTCCAGAATAAGTAAATCCATCGAGACAAAAGGCAGATGAGTGGTTGCCTAGGGCCGGGGAGCAGGAGAAAATGGGCAGTGACTGCTAATGGGTTATGGGGTTTCTTTATGGGGTGATGGAAATGTTCTGGAATTGGATAGTGGTGACAGTTGCACATCCTTGTGAATAGACTAAAAACCACTGAATGGCACAGATTTAAAAGGTGACTTTTATGGCATGCGAATTATATCTTAATAAAAGAATTTTATTGAGTACCTACTATATGCCAGGCACAGGACTCCTGCCACAGGGATGTGTGAGATATGGCCTTGGCTTTGGAGAGCTTGTGTGGAGTAAAGGAGACAGATGATTGAACCACAATTAAAAGAGTGGGATCCATGTTGGGCTAGATAGGAATCCCAGAAAGCTTGGGGATGGAGGGTCAAAGGAACCTTCTAGAGATGACAGTGCAATGAAATAAAACAGATTCTGAACGGGATAGAGTTAGCCAGGGGCCAGCAGCGGGTGGGAAGGGGGGAGAAAGGTGGGGATGGGGAGCCATTTGGAAGGACAGTCCCAGCAGAGAAAACAGCCACTGATGGGGAGCTCCTGAAGAGGCTGGAAAGGCCCTGAGGTACCAGAATGAGGTAGCAGAGACTCAGGTATTGGATGCTGAAGGCCCAGTTTCCCTCTGACAGTAAAGCAGGTGTCTCCTTTGTAAACTCAAGCAGGAGGAAACAAAGCATTCCTCTATCAGCCTCTTCTAACAGTCTCCTCCATCCCGATCTGTATACACAGCGAACACACTGCCTACTCCCCCTGCCCCACTCCCCTGCCCCGCTCCCCTGCCCACATGGAAAGTACAGAGAAGTATGAAGGAAAAAATAACTATTGCTCATATTTCCACCACTGTTAATATTTTAGTATTTTTTTCTCAAAGTTTTTTTCCCGGTGCCTTTATTTGACATGGTGGGGATCATTGGGCCCTATCATCTGATGTTGTTCTATTGATACCATAAGTGTTATACCTTGTCATAAAAAATTCTTGGGGGCACCTGGGTGGCTCATTTGGTTGAGCATCTGCCTTCGGCTCAGGTCATGATCTCAGGGTTCTGGAATCGAGCCCCGCATCAGGCTCTCTGCTCAGCGAGGAGCCTGCTTCCTCCTCTCTCTCTGCCTGCCTCTCTGCCTACTTGTGATCTCTCTCTGGCAAATAAATAAATAAAATCTTTTAAAAAATTCTTAATATGCTTCATGTCTTTGACTATATTTATGGTCCACCCTAAAGCTGGACCCTAAAGCTGGACCAGCATGCTTTTCTTCAGTGATGACCATCTTATATGCAGTGATGCTCTGAACATCTTTGTGGCCAGAGTCCAGAGTGAGAGGTGCTGGTTATTGTCCAGCTTTTTGGTGGGTGGTCTGCTCAGGAAGGGGACTCTCCCAAGAGCACCAGAGACAAGATGTTCATGAAGTGGGCAAGCGTCCGAAAACCTGGCTATCAGACCTGTAAAGGCTCCCGAGAATCACCATTGAAAAAAACAGGCCAAGGGGGCTCACACGGCCCAACCAAAAATGGACAACTTTTCAGGGAATGATCTAAGAAGGCATGGGTTGGAAGGCATTTGGAACTTCTTGGATCAGCATCTCACATCCTTAGAGGCTGAAGCTGGGGAGAAAGTGACCAGACATTTCTCTTCCTCCCCCATTTGACCTAGCCCTCCCCTACCTGCAGCATGCCATCTCTCATTCCTGGGCACCCTGTGAATTCTAGCTGCCAGCATCTGCCTCTCTGGGCCTAAGGGCTTTTCCAGAACTGAGGAAGGCCACTTCGCCCACAGCAGGCCTTGGGGAGTTAAATCCCCCCTGGGAACAGGCGCAAGCCGTGATGCTCTGGGATTGCTGGGCAAACAGCTAGCAGCCTTGCCCCCTACTCATCCCCCCACCCCACCCCATGGCACCATTCTAGGGCTTGGGCTCTACCTTGCATCCTCTGTTTCCGTGGGGGGTTAAACTCCAGTTGCCCATTGTGGGAAGTGGCTTAATAGTGCACCCTTGATGGCCACCAGCCCTTCCCCATTTGCCTATTGATGTCCCTTGCATGTTCCAAATATACTACTTACAACCAAATCCTTGCCTCTCAAAGTACCATATCTCAAGGGCTTCTTGGATGTCACTGTATGTATTAATCCTCAACTCAGGAAGCAGCATGGAAGGGCAAAGAAAAAAGAATGTTCTGGGGAGCATCAGCAAGGAATCTGACCCTTAGAGAAAATTCCTGGCTGGAACACCTCCGCAAGCTGGTCAGGTCCTGACCCACTGTTGCCGGTCAGGCTAGCCGGCATGAGTCACATTCCAGGGACTCAGCGAGCAAAGTCGTCCACCGTCTGGGCCACCTTAGGTCTGTCCATCCCAGGCGACCACCTGGGCATTTCCAATAAAATTCCCTCTGGTTCTGTCATCTCCAAGTCATTCAAGGTGGTACACAGCTACGGCGCCCTCGTCAGAGGCTGGAAGTGGTGTGACTCACGCCCTCCAGTGGTCAGTCGACAAATAGCATGGGGCTCTGGGGCTGGGGGCCTGTTTGAGACTTGATGCCTTAGGGTATCAAGGCTAGGGGCAGGGAGCTATGCTAGGACACATGACTTGCCGTGAGTCGCGTACGTCGCGTAGACACACACACACACACACACACACACACACACACACACACACACACACACA
>NW_019154110.1:5416432-5421543 GCF_002288905.1 Enhydra lutris kenyoni
ATTGCTGAGAAGTCGAACTTGCATTCCTTCTTGTATATTTTCCTTGTAGTTGTGTTCTACCTTCATCATTCTTGTCATACCTGCATACCATCTATACTATTCTTTGCTTAAATATTTTTTCTTAAAATGACTAGTTTTTTAACTTTAAAAAAATGTATTTCTAAAATAACTTTTTATCATATTCCACAAGTAAAAAACCAGTAAATGGTCGCAGACAGTAATCACATCAATAAAAACTGTTAACGGAAAAAAGCGTTATTCCAGGTACCACCCCGAACACCCTCTGGATTGCCTTAGGTACCTTGACCACAGTTGGGGAGACCTGTCATTGGACTCAAGTTTACCCAGATGTGGACCTTGCCTTTAACATAATCAGCAAGGACATCTACTGAGCACCTACTGTGTACAGAGTGCTGAGGTTATAAGACACTCAAGGGAGCTACGTCACCATCTGAAAGGGGGCTGGTACCAGCAAACCTGGTGAGGAGGAGGACGAGGAGAAGGGCTTAGAGGAGAGCAAGGGAGGTCGGGAGGCTTCTGGACTGGAAGAAGGTGTGAGTCAGGACGAACTGCTCTGAGACTCGGGAATGAGATATTCTTGGCCTCAGCTTCCCCATCTGCTAGGAAGGGAACTACGTGTCTCTTGGGTGCCTGGCACTTTGAAGACAGGATCTCATTTTATCCTCAGGAAAAACCGTACAAAGAAGCTCTCACTGCAGCCAAAGAACCTGAGGCTGGGGGCTTGGCTGAGTTCACCTTGCTGAGCCAGGAGCGGAACAGAGTCCAGTCTGGCCTCACAGCTACATGTGCACAGCACAGGGACAGGAAGGCCGACTGTCGCAGGGCTGCAGAAACACCATCCCCAGCGCTTGCCCGAGGCAGCCTGGTCCCTCTGAAGCTGGGGGGGCTGCTTCCAAATCATCCTGGCCACCAGGACAGCAGGTGACATGACCTTTCTTTCAAGCACTCTTCCTCACCATGACAATCACATGCTGACACCCACTACTTGCTTTATTCCTACTGGTGTCCCAGGGAGCTGGAGCTTCCTGGACATGGTAGGCATTGCCTGGGTCTGGAGAGGTCCAGCAT
The DNA here is from genome assembly GCF_002288905.1 of Enhydra lutris kenyoni. NCBI lineage: Eukaryota > Metazoa > Chordata > Mammalia > Carnivora > Mustelidae > Enhydra > Enhydra lutris. Next base: position 5,417,522 of record NW_019154110.1, read on the forward strand.
CTCCACTGGGGGAACGGACATCATTGCTCCTGCTTAGAAGCAATGGAGGTTGAGGCTTTTCCTCTGGCCTGGGACGCCCTCCTCTGTCCCCCCACCCCATCTCAGGCCTTCGTCCTTCCAGCACCCTCCCATCTGAAGGATGACAGCCCTGTTGAACCCCCACTGCCCCCGAGGCCCCGTACCCTCAGCATCTGAGCAGCACAGCCCAGCGCTCTGTGCAGTACTGGGGTTAGCAGGGCGTCCCCCAAGGGATGGCTCCCTGGCTTCAGCGCATGGAGGACGCAGGACTGCATTTCTGGCTGTCCACTTTGGCGGGAGTGGGGGGTCTGGAGGGGAGGGGCAATAGGAGAGGGAGGGAGAGAGAATCTTAAGCAGGCTCTATGCCCAGTGTGGAGTCTGGCTACCCAATTTTGATCCATGGTCCCTGAGACCGTGGGCCACCTCTTTGAGCCTCAATGCCCCACCTGTAAAATGGGAACAATGACATTTTCATTGCCGGGTTGCCACAAGGTTGGGTCGGACACTGTGCACACAGACCACAAATCCTCCATGCAAGTCAATGTTGGACCACCTACTATACACCACAGATATTCAGAGACAAGCGTGACAGAGTCCTCCTGTCCCGGTAGTGCTTAGGGCACAGAGAAGGAGGGGGAGCCCTCCATCCCTTAATATTACACATATTCTGGGGGACAGGAGGACAAGGGCCATGTCTTTGGGATCACAGCTTTGCTCACCATCATGCTGAGTCCTACCCAAAGGCACCCCGTAAACATATGGCATAGGAAGAACCTGCCTTTTGACAGTTCCGGGTTCAAATCCCAGCTCTGCCCCTTCCTCCCCGGGTAACTCAGGGCAGTCACTTTCCCTCGTTAAACTGCAGATTCTTCCTTTGTAAATCGGGGATACAAGTAGCTCCCTCAAAGATCTGTTGGGAGGATTCCCTGGGGCTTCTGTGAAGCAGGGACATGCGGCAGGGACTCCTCCACCCCTTCCTGGGGGCCCCGGCACCTGCCTTGTATTGCACAGAGCTGGAAGCAGACACCGCTATGCGGGGAGAGCACTCAAAGCCAGGTAATCCTCAGTTCTTACCTTGGCCTCAGTTTCCCACTCCCTTCCTGCTACTTGCTCTCCTTGCCCCTGGGGTGGGCCCACAGGCAGCCACGAGAGCAGGTAGAGAGGGGCACACACAAGGTGGGGAGCCATCTGGACTCAGCAAGACCTTGGTCTCAGGCCTAGGCCCAGCCTGAGCTCTGCCTTTTACAAGCTGAGTGACATTGGGCTGGTGGCTCAACCTTTCTCTGCTTCTGTTTCCTTCCCTGTCAGGGAGGCTTGGGGAAAGTAACTTCTTCGCAGAGGGCTGTTGGAGCTATTGACTGAGATGATGATGAGTGGAACGCTTGGGGCCTGGCTATAGTTGTATAGTCTGTGGTAGCCAGATGCTTATCCTGGGAGCTCTTATGGATGTGTGTGTCGGGGGGAGAAGATGCCAACAGAGGCAGTGGGGTGTGGTGCAGGAGCCTAGCTCCCTCGGAGCTCTGTTTTTCCTGGTTCTGCCCTTTGCAGGGACTCACATCTGGAGAAGATGCAGAGGGGGACCCTGGCCTGCGAGCTGGAACTCTAGGGTTTTATCCTCACCACTCGCCTACCTGTGCGATCACTCAACTTTGCTGAGCCTCAATTTCCCCATCTACAAAATGGGGCTAGTCTTAAGAGTCACATCTATGGGCTGTGGTCTGGATCCAGATTGAATGGTTGATGCATGGAAGCACTTTGCTTAGGAAGTGTGCTCTCTGAATATTATTTTTGTAGAAAGAGCCAAGGTGGCTGCCTCTCAAGGTCCAGCTGAAGCTGACCCAGCTCCACAACCTGGCCCAGGACCAGACTTCCGTGGATGGGAACTCAGTCCCGGGATGATGAGGCCAAGAAATTCCAGGGCTGGTTGCTGTAGGCCTGGTGCCTGAGACAATGTGCTGGTAATGAGGGGAGGGGGGTGTTTCTCCGCAGGGGCCTCAGGACCTCCACCCCCGCCCTCCTTGGGGCCCACCTGGCCCCACCTGCCCTTCAGGTGCTCTTTGATTTCCCCTCAGCAGCCTTCACCTGCATCGTCCATCATCAGAAGAGGCCCAGGAATGTGGCCTGATGGGTGAACAGGGCCAAGGGCAGGCCCTGAAAGCCATCGGATATGCAGAGAGGGAAATCCATGACACTTTCAGGCCGGGGCCAGTCCTGGATCCCACATGCAGACAGGAGCTCTGGGGTGGGCATCAGGGCCCACCGTGTGGTCCACCTCAGAGGGTTCTCGCTGTGTGACCCTGCTGAATCTCTTAACCTCTCTGTGCATCACCAACCTGACTGCTATTTTGACTCCCCTCCTTGCTGTTGGACTAAGAGAGTATTGGGATGGTGGTGATGGGGCATATACGAAGCATTATGAATATACTACGAACCGCTGACATGTATACTTGAAAATAGTGGAAAGGGTGATTCCCCCAACCCCCAGGGTGAGTTTTATCCCAATAAAAATTAAATGAATTCAACGTTACCGAGAGAAAGAGAACCGGGAATTTATGTTGGGGGCGGGTGCTGACCCTCCGAGGAAGGGCACTCTGGAGGAGAGGTCAGGTCACCTGCTTGCTCTTTGTCAAAAGGCAAATTGTTACTCTCTGACCCACAGATTTTTGCTTGGCTGCCTTTTTGTTCCCTAGCGCAGAGCATTTTCTTGGTTCTCATCCCCTCACGTTACTCTTGGCCGCCGTTGGTGGTGTGAGAAGTCAGGCCTGGATAGGCGAGGTGGCTTTTCTGAGGTCACATAGCTGCTCAGTCATGGGGCTGTCACTGGAGCCCAGGACCTTTCAGGCCCATCACAGCCACCTCCTCAAAGCCCCTGCTTGGGTCGAACAGTGAGTGATTGCTGGCCCAAGCCCTGCCATGGGCCAAGGACATCATGGGCTGGCACCTGCTGGATGAGAGCAGGCCCCAAGGTGACATGGTAGCCTCGACGCTCAGGCTGGTAACAGGAGCAGGATGTAAAGGAACGGGGGACAAATGGCTCCTGCTCTCCCCTGCACCAGGATCTCCAGAGGCCACTCAGAGCCTCAGTTTGAGGGAATAGGGCTTAGAGTGAGGCAAACTCCTAATCATCCCTCAAAACCCTGTCCTGGTGTCCTCTCCCCTGCAAACCTTCTCTCAGCAATGTAGACTCAGCTACTTCAACCATGCCATCCCTCTATCACTGCAGGCATCACACTGTACCAGAATTATCCATCATTCTCTCTAAGCTTTGCATTCCTTGAGCCCAAAGACTTAGGGTCTTTCCTCAAGCAGATTGGTTTCCCTGAACAGAACCAGCTAAAGCGTGAAAGAAAGATGGCTTTGATATGCTAAAACTCACTGCAGTCTAGTCCTATTTTCCATTCACTCACTCACTCACTCATTCATTCATTCATTCAACAAAGATCTTTTAGCTTCTCTTCATGTCTTTTTTGTGACTCAGTTTATCTTACACAAATTCGATACATTATAATGCTGCATTTAAGTTGGGATGGGCGGGAAGGAGATGGCTGGCTGGCCACAGTGACATGTTAGGATGGTGAGATCATGGTGAACGATTCATACCATGCAGGAATACTGTATTTGAAGTACTTTAACAAGTGGAATTATGAGAAAGGATAATTTTCCCTAGAATGAATTATAAAAGAATTTATTCTACCTGCCGTCCTCCCGTAGCTGAAGGGTGAGACATCAGCGACACCCACATCTGAGCGGTGTCCCTTTGCCAGCAGCTTTCCCTCCCCTCCCCAAACCACAAGCTGAATATTTCAGTGACCTGACTGGAACACTGGCATCACCCAGCCCCACCGGACTTCTGTAACCTGGGCATTTTCCAGCATGTTCCATGCTGTCAGTACTCCCCAGCTTCCTGGACTCCTGCCACCAACTGGAAAACTCAGAGGCTGGACAGGAATTAACCAGAGAATTCCCTGCTGAGGGATAAGAGGACCCAGATGCTGAAAGCCAGG